>NC_133372.1:16520941-16633265 GCF_049309525.1 Garra rufa
CATGTTATAAAAAGTCAGCCTTCAAAAAGTAACTTTGCAAGGAATTAATATTTTGTGTTGCTGTGCTTTAGTAATATTTATTAGTCTAGGTGTGATTGTTTTTATTCTGTTTCAAAATCTAGTCTGTTTTGGTTGTATTCAACCAGAAGGCCAGAGCAAACTTCCAATGAAGAGCCATAAGATAATTTAAATGCTTTAAAATGAGTTACAGTAAAATAAAAAAGCTAGAAATACAAATAGCATTAACATATTTTTATTTTAACTGTCCCCTCAATGGTCGTTTAAGTGAGGAATATACAATACTGAAACATCTGGGGCCTGATGTAAAATTGTATGTGTGTGCACAAAATAGGCTATGAAAACTGCAATACAACATTTCCCATTGAAATATCAGAGTTAAAAATAACTTGCCGCTTGTGCACTGACCGCACACACTCTGAACTGTGTATTGACTCTTACTGGTATGTAAGCTAATAGGTGACTCCATTAGTCAAAGTAAAGAACTGAAGAGAATGATTTACTGTTTCACATTTTGTGTGGAGTCTTATCTGATTTAATCTAGGATTGAACAGTTTAGTTGGATTGGTATTGTAGTAGTATGTGCAGATCTGCTCAAAACTGTGCAGTGCGGTGATCCAGAATATAAGCATAAATGCTGATGAGTTTTTAAAATCTTAAGAAGGGTGCAAAAGAAAACAGTATTAGTATTACTGTATTTAGTACTTTGGATGTTATAATTTTTTCTTAGTTCTTTTGTGAATCAACCCTTTTGTTTCCAGCAAAAATATGGAAGTATTTTTACTAATACAAGACAAAAGAGCTGATTTAAGAAAATGAAATGTGTGCCTGCGTTTATTTTCTTGTGCTGATAAATTTGATTAGTATCAGGTGTTTGACTGTGTGCTGATAAATTTGATTAGTATCAGGTGTTTGACTGTGTGCGTTAATATGATATGTAGAAGATGTATGATAATTTTGGTCACTGATCTATTTTTTTTTAGATAAATTTCTTAATGCAACAGAATGACCTGTAAAACTTGGAACCATTGGAATTGGCCTGTCAGAGAATAAAGATGTAATAAATATTAAGAATTATGTTTCTCATGACCATGTGTGCACTTTCGTTCATGGGGAGAACAAAACCAAAATAAATCTGATTTGAAAAGCAGAATGCTGTATTGACTGACGCCTACCCCTCCCTTGTCTTTAGATTCGTCAAGCTTTGCATCACATCTCGGAAGACCTGCGTTCTTCTGTATATATGGGAGAGAGACCTCAATTTGGCTAACACCTGGACCAATGGCATGGCAATACATACTTTTTATGGACCAATCAGAAGGTGGCCACCTGCTCAAGCAATTGTGATGTGAGCAGTGGCTTTTGATGCGAGTAAGGAAGCCATGCTTCAGTATTTCTAATGTAACTGATGTACCTTTTTTCTTTCTTCATGAAGTTCTTCGTTACTTGCAGCTCTTATTTCTTGATACTGCC
Organism: Garra rufa; assembly: GCF_049309525.1. Taxonomy (NCBI): domain Eukaryota; kingdom Metazoa; phylum Chordata; class Actinopteri; order Cypriniformes; family Cyprinidae; genus Garra; species Garra rufa. The sequence goes on from NC_133372.1 coordinate 16,522,433, forward strand.
TTACAAAGGAAATGCATTTTCATCTTTGCTTTTCTTTCTGCTTGGTGTATAATCAAATTATGTAACCAGTAATAAATCAATCTCAAGCTTTCTCTGCATTTTGACATTTTGCGCTTGTCTTATTGTCTTGTGTGTGTCTATATATGTGGGTTATTAGCATATTTTGTATTGAAGCAGTTCTAAAACTTTTGTCAGGCATGTCAAGTGGTGCAACAAACATGAAAAACATTCAGAGAGAAATAATAAAAAGGTCTATAAAAGTCTCCCATAAATAATCATTTAACCTTTTTGTGACATGACAAACCTTGGATTGTAAAATGTCTTTGCCAACATCAAACAATAAATAAATACATAAACTCTACACTGATCGTGCGAACTCTTGCAGATAATTTAGGTGTTAGTAAAATGTTGAAATTTATTACTTGATCATTATACCACATTTTAAAATGTAAAACATTTTAAACTAAAAATGTTTTAACCCAGGGGTTTTCAAACCTGTCCTGGAGCCTCCCCTGCCCTGCACATTTTGCTTGTCTCTCTCATCTAATACACCTGATTCAAATCATCAGCTCATTAGTAGAGACTGCAAGACCTGAATTGGGTGTGCCTAATAAGGGAGACATACAAAATGTGCAGGGCAGGGGAGGCTCCAGGACAGGTTTGAAAACCCCTGTTTTAACCCATTTGAAACCAACATGAATACAGATACTTTACACTATATACATTGTATGTAACCTTTTTAACACTGGTGCATTTAGCAGGTTTTGGGACTAGTAAACTGGTCAAAAGGTTTTAAAAGTTGCCTTTTGGGGATGGAGCTTGATTCAAACATGATGTTGTCTTGCCTCTCACATAACACTCATATCAAAACCACATATCAAAGCCATATTGTTTTAGCCAGGCCTCTGCCACTTTGTCTTTTCTAGCACCTTTAGCAATTGGGATCAAGTGTCCTATGCTTTGTAGTACATACATTGCCTATGATACAACTTGTTAGGATCCAAAAACCAGTCAGTGTCTGGTGTGACCACCATTTGCCTCACGCAGTGCAACATATCTCCTTCACATAGAGTTGATCAGGTTGTTGATTGTGGCCTGTGGAATGTTGGTCCACTCCTCTTCAATGGCTGTGCGAAGTTGCTAGTTATTGGCAGGAACTGGAACACACTGTTGTATACGCCGATCCAGAGCATCCCAAACATGCTCAATGGGCGACATGTCTGGTGTATTCTGGCCATGCAAGAACTGGGATGTTTTCAGCTTCCAGGAGTTGTGTACAGATCCTTGCAACATGGGGCCGTGCATTATCATGCTGCAACATGAGGTGATGGTCGTGAATGAATGGCACAAGAATGGGCCTCAGGATCTCATCACAAAATCTCTGTGCATTCAAAATGCCAACAATAAAATGCACCTTTGTTCGTTGTCCATAACATACGCCTAACCATACCATAACCCCACCGCCACCATGGGCCACTTGATCCACAATGTTAACATCAGCAAACCGCTAACCCACACAACGCCATACACGCCGTCCACTATTTGCCCTGTACAGTGAAAACTGGGATTCATCCGTGAAGAGAACACCTCTCGAAGTGATGTTTTATTAACAAATTTCGGGAGGAGCTCACACAGATAATTAACACGGCCAATCCAACGCCGCTCCTCCAAAGCGGATCTCCTCGCCCTCTACGCATCTCTCCAACCGCAGGAAAAGACAAAGTCTACCCCTCCTTCTAGGGCCTCAGGCAGAGCGCGTTCGGGCCGCAGCGCCCCCTACTCTACGCCAGGACGCAGCAGAAGGCCGTCACCGAGCTTGGGCCACGCCCCGGATGACACAGTCACTAGCCACTGCCATCCTGCTCATTCTTCCAAGCGGGAGCTCGCTGCTCATGCCGACAGAGAGCCGGCCATCGCCTCTACAAGCCACCGCAGTAGCACGAGCTCGCCCACTCCAGCGGCCTATTCCCGTCCGCAGCTTTTGCCGTTCCTTTCACTCCCCTTCCCATGGCCCGCATCACCGCCTTCCACTCATAGCACGAGCATTCCCCCGCTCATGCCACAAGCACCGGTGCTCCCCATTCCCCCTCTCTTCCCTTCTCTGTCCTCCGCCCCAGGAGCCGTCCCTAGCACTTACCTCCACTACCAGTCCCGGTAGCCACCTTTCCTCCTCCTCAGGCCCGTTCTCCCTTCTCATTGGCCTCAGCCACACCCCTTCCAGCCCCTCCAAATGCTCTAGCGCAGGAACCTCCCCCCGTTTCCAACTCCATCAGAACCCAGATTCTGGCAGGTGCGGATGTGGATCTTTTTTCCCTCCTGTCACCAATCTTACCCTCACCCGCCGATCGCCAAATCAACTGCGGCGATTTTTCAGTCACCCTTAAAAATTCAGCACCCGTCCAGTCACGCATTTTGCCTTTGCCAAGTTCACCATCGCCTTCACCCGTTACGCAGAAGTCATCTGCGCCGCTTTTCCCCATAGGAGACGCTAGCTCAGCGACTATCTCACAATAGTCGCTGAACTCGCGCTGTCATACGGAGGTTCCCACTTTTACACTTAACACAAGATGTTCGCCGCCAAATGTGCCATCCGTGTAGCCCAGTGGAACCAGTGTCCTTATTGGGGGGCTCTGGACACCGAGCTCCATAGCAGAGTGTTCCTGGGCTGCCGTAACATCTCTTGCACGGTTTGCCGTTCTTTTTCCCCACCCCACCTCCAGCTGCCCTTTCACCATTCCATCCGTTCCTCCCTGCCCCGAACCATCCCAACCCAAATCCACGAGCTACGTCCCGTGCCCCATGGATACCCCAGCCACCCCTACTCCCACACTTCGCCGCCGCCCATCTTCCTCCGGCAACCAGGTCTGCACCGACTTTAATAGCGGCAGGTGCACAAGACAGCGCTGTCGATTTATGCACGTGTGCAACTTTTGTGGCGGTGCTCATGCCCGTCTGGTTTGTCCTGTCCATAAAGCTGCAAATAAAAATCAAAAAAGATATTTATCGACTCCTGTAAATGTTTCCCGTTTATCTGCAGAATTGCTTCATCACCCTGACCCTCATTTTGCAGATTATGTTCTTTCAGGTCTCGCACACGGTTTCCACCCCGGCGTCGTAAGTCTCCCCTCCCAATGTCTCATCTGCCCAAATCACCACTCCGCTCTCACCGAACCCGAAATAGTGGACGGCCTAATCAAAAAAGAAATAGATACAAATTTCATGATAGGCCCCTTTTCTGTCCCACACTTCAGCATGTATCGAGTCAGCCCCATCGGCGTTGCCACCAGAAAATTCTCAGGCAAAAAACGCCTCATAATTGATCTTTCATCCCCACATAATTCCCCATTCCCTAGCATTAACAGCCTCATTCCGCTCGAAGAGTTTTCTCTCCATTATCACGACGTCGACCAAGCCACCACCCTGATTAAAAAGGCAGGGCGCGGCGCTTGGCTGGCCAAAGTCGACATTACTTCCGCCTTCAAAGTAATGCCCACCCACCCAGATTTCTGGCACTTATTCGGCATCCGCTGGAAGAATGAATTCTACTTCGCTGTCCGCCTCACATTCGGTTGCAGAAGCAGTCCTAAAATCTTCGACACGCTGTCGGAGGCAATTTGCTGGATCCTCTCCAACAATTACAACTTACCCTATCTGATCCATCTTTTAGATGATTTCTTAATCATCTCGCCCCCAGACTCCGTCCCAGCCGCACACCTCTTGACAACTCAAAAGCTTTTCTCAGAGCTCGGGGTTCCCCTCGCCCAAGACAAAACCGAGGGTCTTACCACTTCCATCGAATTTTTGGGCATCAATTTAGATTCCCAAAAATTCCTGGCTTCCCTACCCAAAGAAAAAATTGACAGGACGATTCTGGTAGCCTCCACTCTGTTAACCAACTCTAGCTGTTCAAAACGCGAGCTGTTATCCGTTCTGGGTCATCTAAATTTCGCGATGCGCATCATCCCACAAGGCCGCCTCTTTATCTCCCACCTCCTCTCCCTCTCTTCCTCTGCCCACGCCCTTGAGGACCGCATTTCCATAACTGATTCATGCCGCAACGAACTCAGCCTATGGATTTCCTTCCTCAAACAGTGGAACGGCTTATCTTTCTTTTACAGCAATCTGGTTTCTTCCCCAATCAATATCGAACTATATACTGACGCCGCCCCCTCCGTCGATTTCGGAGGTTTCCTCCGGGGCCGCTGGTTCGCTTCTACCTGGCCCCCCGAGTTGGCAGATTTGCCTCATCAGCTAGCATCCTCAGCGCTATTCGAGCTTTATCCGTTAGTGGCTGCAGCTTCCCTATGGGGCAAAGAGTGGTCCGCCACCAGCATCGTCGTCCACTGCGACAACGAAGCTACCGTGCACTGCATTAACAAAGGCTGTTTCCACTCCCCCGCACTAATGGCTTTGCTTAGACGCTTGATTTGGATTTTGGCTTGTGACCAATTTATCATAACTGCAAAACACATCCCCGGGTCAAAGAATCAAATCGCTGACTCTCTCTCGTTTTGCTTTTCAGAAATTCAGATCGCTGGCTCCAGAGGTGGACCCGCTCCCAACTCCAGTTCCTCCTTATTCAGAACTGATATTCCCGTAAACCACCCTCTGAGACCTCTCCTCGAAGCATCCATCAATTCCATTCTCCAAGCCGTCTCCCCTAGGAATCTCCAATCCTACCTTACAGCATGGAAATGTTTTAAAAATTTCCGCCCAGACCCCAGACAACCTATCACCTTAAAAATTTTGACCAAATGCATCTCCACCCTCCGTAAAGGTTACCATTCCATCCATACTGCCCGCACATTAGACGCAATGTTTATCCTGGCTTTTTTCGGTTTCCTCAGATGCTCTGAGCTCGCCATCGCATCTGGCTTCAACCCAGCCATCCACCCTACTATTTCCGATCTAGCAGTACTAGACGGTGAAACCATCTCTTACTTCATAAAACAAAGTAAGACAGACCAAACAAATAAAGGCCACTTCATATATATTTTTAACCTTCAATCACCCCTCCAACCATTCCAAACCCTCCTAGCCTCCAGCTCAGGAAATCCCAATCCAGACTCCCCTCCTACCCTCTCTTTACAGATGACTCCAACCGCCCCGCCACACGCTTCTGGTTCCAAAAGCACCTTAAATCTGTCTTGCTTCTCTCTGGTACCCCAGCTGACAATTTCTCCAGCCATTCATTCCGTATAGGCACAGCAACAACAGCCGCCCAAAAAGGCCTCTCCCAACAGCAGATCCAAGCGCTCGGCCGCTGGTCATCAGAAGCTTTCAAGAGTTACATCCGATCAGATCGCGCCTTCATCAAGGAAACCCATCAAACCCTAGTCGGCCAACCCGTCTTAGCGCCAGCCCACCCCCGTCCACGTGATCCCTAACCCGCTTCAACCATCCCCTCTGCGTCCCACTCCCACGGGACCTCTCGCTTCCTTCCCCCCGCCGCTACTGCAACGCTCACTCCTGTTGAAGCCCCCGCTTATTCCCCTATGCGCAGCAATGCTCGCTCCTGCTGGAGCCCCCGCTTATTCCCCTATGCGCAGCAATGCTCGCTCCTGCTGGAGCCCCCGCTTATTCCCTATATGCGCAGCAATGCACGCCCCCGCTGGGGCCCCCGCTTATTCCCCATATGCACAGCAATGCACGCCCCTGCTGGAGCTCCCCACTTATTCCCCTTATGCCGCAGCAGTACCCACGCCCACGAGAGCACCATTCATAATTCCCCCTTTCCTCAAATTCCACTCCCACAGAAGTCTTTCTTCTTTATTTTACCCTAGCAGTGCCCGCAGGAGCTCCTCCCGTACTTTGTCCTCTACTAAACGTTCTGCATCCCTTCAGCCCAAGTTAAGCAATTTTGGGGGGTTATCTGGTTGCTGTCCTGCAGTTATTTGCCTTTGGGGGAGGGCTATTGGGTTTGGGCCAAATGCCAAGCTCGGACCCCTCCCCCGGGCAGAAGAAGTGCAGATGATGATTACCGAGCTCGGAGCCCTCTCCCGGACAGCACGCCAAACACGCTTAACTTTTACACTGTTTATTGTATGTACGCGCGAACTCGTGAAAGTGCCAGATGCCATTGAATGTGAGCATTTCCCACATTTAAATCGGTTACGACGACAAACTGCAGTCAGGTCGAGACCCCAATGAGGATGACGAGCATACAGATGAGCTTCCCTGAGACATTTTCCAACAGTTTTTGCAGAAATTCGTTGGTTATGCAGCAGCTGTCCAGGTGGCTGGTCTCAGACAATCTTGGAGGTGAAGATGCTGGATGTAGAGGTCCTAGGCTGGTGTGGTTACACGTAGTCTGCGGTTGTGAGGCCGGTTGGATGTACTGGCAAATTCTCTGAAACGCCTTTGGAGACGGCTTATGGTAGAGAAATGAACATTCAATTCACGGGCAACAGCTCTGGTGGACATTCCTGCAGTCAGCATGCCAATTGCACGCTCCCTCAAAACTTGCGACATCTGTGGCATTGTGCTGTGTGATAAAACTGCACATTTTAGAGTGGCCTTTAGAGTGGCATCTTGATATGCAACAGCTGTGAGGCTGCTCACTAACAGATTTAGACAGATTTGTGAACAATATTTAACAGAAATAGGTCTTTTGTGTACATAGAAAAAGTCTTAGATCTTTGAGATCAATTCATGAAAAATAGGGGTGCATTTATTAAAAACAAAAGTGTTGCATTTATAATTTTGGTCAGTGTATGTGGTTCTTGCGAGAAAGTCTGCGAGTTAATTATACAACATAAGACTGATAACAAAAACCTTACATGTGGCTAGAAAAGAGACAAAAGGCTATACACAAGAATGATGATAAGATCATACTGAACTTTAAAACTAGAATTTTTCTAAAGCGCAATGAAGAATAATACTTTTAAAACTAAAGATATATAAAACTAAAGATGGCATATAAAGAAGTGGTAGTGAGTTTTAATCCAATAGGACAAAAGCAACTGTATATCTTCTCAAGGGACAATACTATCGAAATTATGAACTTGGATATATTTTAGAGTAGTCAGGGTGCAGCTTGTATAGCAGTATAGTTTTTTTGTTCCCTGAAAATTACTCAACATACAGTACAACCATTATTGTCAAAACAGCTGGCAACAAAAGTGAGTACACCCAAAGTGAACTTGTCCAAAGTGTCAATATATTTAGTTAGCACCATTGTTATCTGGCACTGCCTTAATCATCCTGGGTATGAAATTGACCAGAGCTGCACATGTTCCTCAAGGAGTTGCTGGATGTTAGACACATGGTGCTTCTAAACCTTACGCTTGAGGATGCCCTACAGGTGCTTAATAGGGTTCAGGTATGGAGACATACTTGGCCACCCCATCACCTTCAGCTTCCTCAGCAAGGCATTTGTCATCTTGATGGTGTGTTTGTGTTAGTTTCTGGAGGGAAGGCATGATGTTCTGCTTAAGAATGTATTGTACATAATGTTTCCCTCACTCATGCAGCCCCAGACCACGATGCTGCCACCACCATGCTTGACTGTAGGCAAGACTCAATTTTCTTGGTACTCCTCACCAGAGCATCACCACACATGCTGGACACCATCTGAGCCAAGCAGGTTTATCTTAGTCTTATCAGACCACAGAACATGGTTCCAGTAATTCATGCTCTTGGACAGGTTGTCTTCAGCAAACTGTTTGCAGGCTTTCTTGTGAGCCAGCTTCAGATAAGGCTTCCTTCTGGGACGACACCTATGCAAACGACTTGTTGCAGTGTGCATTTTCAGAGGGCAGTAATTCTATACTGCTATACAATCTGCACATTGACTACTCTAAAATATCCAAGTTTCATTTCTATATTATTGTCTCTTGAGAAGATATACTAAAATGGTTGCTGAAATGTGAGGGGTGTACTCACTTTTGTAAAGGTAAATCACATTACATGACTATTCACAAGCTGTTTTACTTATGGTATAAATGCTTGGAAATAATATTTTATTGTTAAAGTCTAGTTATTATTTGTAGCATGCCAGCCACCCAATAATATTAAGGAAAAAAAATTCTAATAGCTGTGGTGCAGTAACACCGCATCTTAAGGACATTTTCGAAACGTTAATTTAAATTACATTCAAAATGTTCATTTTAGTTTATTTTATCCTTTGTTTAGATCATAATTTTAAACATTTTATAGTTAATTAAAAGTTGAAAGAGTAAAGAGTAGAAGAAAATAAAACTAGAGTATGCATAAGGGCATTCGAAAAGTAACAAAACAAAGGTGGTAAAAATGTTTATCGTAAAACATAAAAAAAAAATCTAACTTTCACAAAAAAAGGGAATTTATTACATATATATAAAAAAAACACTTCAGAGAACCCAACATATATATTCATTTGTTTTAAATAAAAGTTTCCCATATACCCAGATAGTAAGCCCCTAAAGCTATAGAGTAATCTCTATATTTTTTGTTCTGTAGTTGACTGGACTATAAAATAACAAAAAAATAAATTAAAAATCCCTGGACCCACACCCATGGGAGGCCCACAGTGATTTTACCTAAAGAGGGTCTGATGCAATAAAAACTACACACTGTAAAAAATTTAAGACCTCCCAAACTCAAAATTTTTTAGTGACTGATCACATCTAAACTTTTCAATTGGCCCAATTGGATATTCTGCTAATTGAATTTTATCAATTGTGGCAACAGTCTGTTAACATTGGCTCAATGAGAAATAATATATTGAGCCAATTGAAAAACAAATAAGTCTACCAAACTATGTTATTGGCCCAATTAAATATTTTAAACTGTGGTAGCATACATTTTTTGTTTTACCTAATTCAAAAGTGTATATTGGTAAATGTATATTGCTAAAGCAACCTTACTGAATTGTTTATTCCCTGTTATACCAAAAGAAAAGAAAATTAAATGATACATTGCCACATTTTAATCATTTTTTAATGAAATCTCCAACATAATGTGAAAATACTTTAAAATTATAAATACACAGTAAATTTTCTACAGTATAAAATGTAATAATTTATCTGAGATTACTTCAACCAATGTTCAGTGTATTACCACTGAATATTACCATTCTCACAAAAGGTATTCTGAGCTCATGAAACTGCATCTTACCTACTTAAACATTAAACGTAAAATACATTCATATATTAAAAATGTCAAAAACACCATCAAATTTAAGTACTGGGGAGATTACTTCAACCAGTGTTTACAGTAAAATTCTGTCATCAATTACCCTCATGTCATTCCATATGAGTAAAACTCTATTTTTATTTCTAATTTCTATATCAAAATTTAGATTCTATATCTTAATTTGTTTTCTGAAGATAAACAAATGTTTTTATGCGTTTGGAATTAAATGAGCATTAGTAATTAATGACAGAATTTACATTTCTGGGTTACCAATCCCTTTAAGTCCTTGCTGTACTCACGATGAGTGCATACAATAATCCAAAGAGTACAATAAATGCATTTTCTAAGTTGTCAAGCTCCACCTCCTCTTCCAGGACAACGGAGACATTCGGTCGCATTTAGTTATTCAGGGCTTTTAACAATACGGGTTGTGTCAAAGCAACTTTACAGTATTAAATTAGACAATCGTGTCAATAGTGCCAAAGTTTCTTGTTGCAGCCAACTCAGAATTGCCAAGGTCTCATCTGGTTCCCATGGTCTTGCGCCAACGGCCGTCTAGGTGAGGAGTTATTTACTGATGATCCATCTCTGGGGCTCATCTAGTTGATTTGGTCTCTGCTGACATTCAGGGCTGTAGAGCTTGTCTCTAGGTGTTGATCCACCATCTGGGCTGGGTACAGACTGGATCTGGCGGCTACTGTGACCTCGGAATAAATAAGAACAAACAGACTAATATTAATGTAGAGGCCATTCTTCTTACAAAGAAACAAGCACATCAGGTGTTATGGGAAGTGTTCCCAGTTCCAGTTGACCTAACATTCAGCACATTTGACATGGCCGTTGAGGTGCAAGTGCCACTGCTTACCATTTCAAGAAGTTCCATTTTCTTTGCAGTTGTGTGGTTCTCCAATGGCTTGGTATTCTGCAAAAACAAAGTATAAAATAGCAATGTCAATACTAAGTCTACATTAGAATTAGCAGTCTACATCCGACTCCTCACAAATTACATCTAAGAGCTAATAGTATTTGGCAATAATATGAAACAAAGATTCACTAAAGATAAATACTCACTGTGAAATTCGTAATGGTTCCTTTTCTATACCAAACGGTGCCTCTTGAGCTCAGACCTGGCAATGGTGGGTTACACTAATGGGAAAAAAAAAGTTATAGCAGAAACATATTCCTTGTGTCTCATAAATTGTATATAATCATTATAGTAAGATAAAAATAATTTAGCTTAATAAATAGTAACTTTGGGTAACTGTGAGATAGGGGTGTGTAGTATTGATAAAAAATATATCTTAATATTTTCTGGGATATAATCAAAAATGATCATTAGACGATGTCTTGCTGAGTGTGTTATTATGCTGTTATGTATCTTATGGACTTCTGTAGCATCTGAAGTGACAACGAGATGTTTTTACACATGATTAATTCAGCTCAAAGAGACATGAATGCATTAAACCTGCAGTTACACATGCAAAATAATATTTTGATATTTTAAACAAAATGTTGAATGCTGATATTTGGAATTATGTTAAACGTGAAATTAAAACCGCCAGTAGGTGTCAGTAAGTCCATGTTTATAAGTGAGTCATTGCGATTGAACCGAATCATTTAAACGGTTGATTCATTCAAGAATCAAACACCGTCATATTGCACAGAGACGCAAACCAGTGCCCTGGCTGTGTTTGGAAAGATTTTTGTTGGCGAAATGGAGTAAAAACAGGCATTATTGTCTCTAAAATGCAAGTCCTTTAATATTAACTTCTTGTTTATTGAGCTGTTGTATATAAAACCAATATCAAATTTGCAATCATGCGGCTTTTTGGCGGAAAACGTTGCACTCTTTGCGTTATACTGATTTTGAATACCTAAATATATTTTCTTCCCCTCCCCATATAATATGTGGTCAATCTACATGCATTTTAATAGACTTAATCATGCAGTGACAAAACGCACTGTAAACGCGCTTCCTCACTAGTCTAACTTAATCTTCAGCACACATAACGTTAATGTAGTCGTGCAGTGCACTCTGTCAGGCGTGTTTTATTTGTTTTTTTGCGATATACAGGATAAAGTGAAAGCCCACATTGATAAAACAAAATTATCAAAGACGAAAACGTTAACGTTATATGTCGCACACCCCTAACCTTACCCAAGAAGTAACTTAAAGGCGTGAAATGGTGAATTCACAGTTGTTCGGCAAAATACAATGTAATGTACGTGACTCATGACTTAATAAATACAAAGCTCAGTACTCACCATAACTTTAAGGATAGAAAATCCGTCTGTAAATGATGTTTTGTCGCCCTCAGCATCGTCTCAAGCTTTCTCGTTCTCCCGCTCACAGGAATTTGAATTCACTCCACCAACGGTTTCTCTCAGGCGCATGCGTATTGGCCTTTTCTGCTGCAAAGCTTGTTCAGCTAAAACAGATTTTTCACTTCTGCTTGGTAGATTGGCTGAGCACATTTTAATATGTTTGGCCAATATATATTTTTAATTTATAACTTCAGACCTTCAGCTAAAATTACTTCAATGCATTATTTTGTTTGGGGATAATTATTGGGAAGCAATAAGTTGAGTCAATATTTTTTTGTCAGTTTCCACAATTTTTCAAAAACGAAATTTTTTACAGTGCAGTAACAGCCTGGTCCCCCTACAATATCTACTGTGGGCCACCAGGGGGCCACTTTTTTATATTGAGTCCATTCAAACCTCGTCCATGCTAACAAAAGGTGGCGGTACTGAGCATTTTAGGGTTGCGAACTGACGTTAAACAAAAAGAAGAGGAAGAAGACAGTCAGCAGTGGTGGTGCACACCGTGGACAAGATGGTTCCCTCTCTGTGGCGGATCACTGGGGAAGTGAATCGAGCTCTTGCCAAAGCTAGATACGTACGTATTGTATGGCTTTGAAATGTATACCAGCGTTAGGAATTTTAAACATTACATTTAAATACACGGGTAGTAACCAGTCGATCTCCATAGTCCTGTGACTGTCATTGGCCTTGCCAATGCCGGGGAGCTAGCTGATAGCTCAGATACACTAAAGGTTAGATATCTTTCCCGTGTCTAAGAGCTTTGAGGATCAATAGACGAGCTATAAACAGTTCTGTAAGCAAGTCACTTTGTAACTCTAGAAATTGAAATATTGCCCTTAACGTTATGTGTTTCTTATTCTTTATGTTAAGGTTAAGTTAACCTGAAATTTTATCTGACAAGGTCATTGAAATCTGACGTCACTAGGAGATATAACTTAGATTATTTGTTTCACTTATACTCTGTAATTGTTGAACTAAAGTCATTAAGGGTATAATTTCGTACTGTTTGTGACATTTTCCTTTTGTTATTTATAATCAAAAACAGAAACGCTACCAGACCGAGTGCTGTCCTCTATGTAGCAACAACTACAACAAAACAGCATAAAATCTAATTTAACTAATTTGACTGTTAATAAAGAACTTTTTATATGTGAGTCAGTTCCTTACAAGAGCGTTGACAATAGGAAAAGGAAACTAAAAAAAAAAAACTAAAAAAAAAAAAATATATATATATTATAACATTACAAGTTCTCAGATATGTGGGTAGTTGACAAATAGGCAGTAAAAAATGCTTATTGTGTAAAAGACAATTTTTGAAGAAGAAATGCATATATTTATGTAGCGTGAAGTCTGATCTTTGAGAAAATATAAAGGATCACTAACTTCAATTTTTTTCATTGTTTTTATTTTTTTTATCTGTACCATGTATTTGTCCTATGGTGTGACAGCAAAATTTAAGGAAAAAACTCTTAATAATATATAAATAGCATGACAGATTTATCTTAATCTTAGACAACTGATTTTCATATAGTGTTATTTATTTAATATAAAATTATAATTAACATAGTTTCCCCCCTATGACTTGCTGACTTGTGTCATTCAAAATTACACCATTTTAAAATAAGTGATATTTATATCTACTCTATTGCAATACCCGTCTGTTTTTTTTTAAAGATATTTTGAAATTAAAACAAATCTGTGGTTCTTTTATGTGTGTCACACCATAGGACATTATGTCACACTAAAGGACAGAAATGGTAGTTATTGAAGTATTTCTATTTAATTTTGAACTTGTCAAAGGGGAAAGAAAGTTTAATTTTGATACAAATAATATCAACATGTTTTTAAACAAAATAATTTACTGTTACTGAAACTCTTATAGCCCCCCGCTGCATGTGCGGCACAGCTAAAAATGATTGATATTTAAACTATATTCTTTAAAATGTGAATGCATTTTTTTAAAACTATATGGCTCTATACTCTTTTCTTAAGGCATCATTTTGACTATTAGGATTTCCTCCCTTCTGGAGGATCCCTGTTAATTTTCTGTCTATAATTCTGTGTCCTCTCTCTTTCACTAATTTGTGAAAGAATTTGAGTGTCACATTTTAAATTTACTTTATAACAGTACAAATTCTCTGCAAAAACTTGAGAAAATAGTTTAATGTAATCATTGAATTTAAGAACACTAAAAATGATCAAAAAAGAATAAAAAGTAGTTAAATCTTATTTAATTATTTAAAATGCTTCTTAAAGAGACCTTGTCCTCTAGTGTGACATCTTTGTCCTGTGTGACAGTACAGGCGTCACAGCGAAGGACATTTTTTTATATATGCATATATAAATACATGCTGCTAAATTCTGCTTTGGTGAGCGTAAGAGACTTTAAAAATATCAAAAATATTACAAAATATCTCTGGCTACTGGGCCAATTCAAACACTTAATCTAAATCTCGTTTTATTGTCTATATCATTGCATTAGTCTGTAATTTTTGTGGCTTGCCTTTTTAAATTAATAGAAAGAAATTGCACAATATATTTATTATTTACGTCTACCATGTTTCTTTGTTTTAGCCTCTTCTGCTGTCCCTGAGACGAGGACAAGCCTCTGTGTCATATGCTCAGAGCCTGCTAGGAGCTCCAGAAACAAGGCTAACTACTCTAAGCAATGGCTTGAGGATTGCCTCTGAAGAGACCAACCAGGCCACATGCACGGTGAATAGCTGTTTTTAGGCTGTGCAAATCTTTTCTTTTTTTTTTAACAGACGTGATTTTAATTCTCATTGAGGGATTTGTAAGGTCCTCACACTTTCCAGCACTCTAATTTTGTAGCAATGAAATATTAGTATCTAAAATAATTTTTTAATTTGGTAAAAAGAAAAAAAAAAGTCAATTAAAATAATGTTTTATATATGTGTCATAAAAATAACAGGAATTGAAAAAGCCTGAACGACTGTAGTTTATTTTTTTAATTTTCAAATGTTTACCAAAAGGAAACGTACTGCTGATGTAATTCTTTGTGCTTTTCATCTGCCTGGATTTGCAGGTTGGTCTTTGGATAGGTTGTGGGAGCAGATATGAGTCTGAGAAGAATAATGGAGCTGGATTTTTCCTGGAGCACATGGCGTTTAAAGTATGCAATAAACTACTTGGTCTCATTCTCTCTAAATAAATGTTGTTACTAGGGCTGAGTATTGCTGCTAATGATAAGGCATATAAGCACTATATTATCTCCACATCATATTAGATCTTGAATGTTACCACTCAAAACTCAAATTTAACAGAAAAGCAAATTTATTGTAATGAAAAAAATTTTTTTTTTTACTAGCTTTCCCAGCATTGTGTCTCTAGCTGCTGGAAAAAGAAATAGTAGTCTTTACATTTTTAAGTGTAGCATAAATTTGTAGCATAAATTTAAAGGAATAGTTCACCCAAAGATGAAAATTATGTCATTTTACTCACTCTTCACTTGTTCCAAACCTGTATGAGTTTCTTTCTTCTGTTTAACACAAAAATATATTTTGAAGAATGTTAGTAACCAAACAGTGGCTGGTAGCAATTGACTTGCATAGTATTTTTTCGTACTATAGAAGTAAGTGGGTACCGGCAACTACTTGTTCACATAGTGGGAAATTTGAGGTCAGGTTCTGATTATGATGATAATGATTGAATTCTAGGACTTCTTAGAAGCACATTATGTGAAATGCTGAACTTGTTTATAGTAAGAAAAAATATTGTTGATAGGAATTGGTTGTAATGTGAAAACTCACTAATTTATACACTTTTTTTTTTTTTTTTTTTTTTTTAATTCCAAACACTTCTTGGATCAAGGGCACAAAGAAGCACCCACAGTCTGCTCTTGAACAGGCAGTGGAGTCTATGGGAGGTCACCTGAGTGCATACACCTCTCGGGAACATACTGCTTACTACATGAAGACCCTTGCTAAAGACTTGCCTAAAGGTTAGAGAACAAACAAATAAGCTGTTCAAATAGGCTAAGGCAGTATCTGCATCTAGATGAGCTCTAGAATGGAGTATGTCATGTTGGCAAAGATCATGTAGTGTTTCTCTGAATAATCTGGAAGTGTTACTCTTTCTTATTAATGTCATCTCTTTATTGTAGCGGTGGAGCTCTTGGCAGAAGTAGTGCAGAGCTCATCTTTGAGTGAGGCTGATATAGAGCAGCAGAGGAGTGTGGTGCTAAGAGAGCTTGAAGAGGTGCAAGGTAGCTTGCAGGATGTTTGTCTGGATTTGCTCCATGCTACTGCTTTCCAGGGTACTCCTCTGGGCCACAGTGTTCTTGGTCCCTCTTCCAATGCCAGGTACACACAGTTTCAAGTAGGGATGCACCGAAATGAAAATTCTTGGCCGAAACTGAAAACCGAAAAAGAGGAAACCAAGGCCGAAAACCGAAACACTGAAAGAATTATGCCAATTATTAGTACCATTGCATTTATGGCTATGACTGTGTACTAATCTTACTAAAATCAAGGCATTGCAATTGCATAAATTAATATTAAAGTTTCAAAGAATAAATCAATTATATTAATTTAAACAATTATTATCAATCAAGTATTATATTACTTAAATAACATATACATATATTTTACTGCCTTTGTTTAAATTGTTTAATAGTTTAAATTTTTACAACACATTATCTTGTGGATCCATCAGTTCACATTACAACTCTATGTGTTTCTCTTCCAGCAGGAGCTGTCAGAATGGTAGTATACAAAGCAGCGCAGCAAATGACTTTGAAACATGCAGCGCTCATATTTATTCAATGGATAGCCTTTTGAAGTTTCATCGCAATTCTTGTCTTTCAGTCCCCACATTTAAGACCACCTGAAGTCATAATTAAGACTTTCTTAACCCCTAATAACACTGCAGTCATCAATGAAAAATTAAGAGCTTTATTTCAAGAACCGACTTTCAAAAACAAACCTTACACAAAATACGTTTATTTTTATTTTTTTCCCACCATGTTCAGGGCACAAGAAAAATATTAGGGAACTAAATTAATGTCAGCATATGAAGTATAATCGTCTCTGAGAAAATGCACGTCAGATGCTGAAATCACTGTCAGTTTTTACTTTCACTTTAACATTGCGCAGTTTTCCTGTTGCTTGTGTGCTATCCATTGGCTCACCTCCATAGTTTAAAACATAAATATTCATAAAAATACAGTATATAGAAAAGACATATCTTTAAAATACTGCGACGTAACACTAACGTAAAGCCATTGTTTTTTCACTCACTGAAAGCTACATCTGTCTGTCTTGCTCTCATCACTGCGCGCACGACTGCAGACACACCCCCTCTTGAACTTTCGGCATTCAAGTTTTGCAAATGGCCATCCGTGGGTCTTTCTCAGATATACTGAAATGCGTCCACACCACAGACTTGTTGCTTCAGACAAGCACGTACAGGCTGCGGTCTCTGTTTGTGTCAACATGCTGTTTCGGCCGTGTTGTTTCGGTGATAAAAGTCTTTCGTCCGAAAAACGAAAATGCACTTTTGGGCCATTTTCGGCCGAAAATTTTCGGTGGCCGAATATTCGGTGCATCCCTAGTTTCAAGATAATGTATTTCATATGTTTCATGTCCTTGCACTGTGGATATGCTGATGTTTTGGAATACATAAATGCAGAAATAAATGAAAATGTGAATATAAACAGAACTTTCAAAATTTGATATCAGATTGGATTAATTCTCATTGATGAAAATTAGTGTAAATATAAACATACCTAATGAAACCTGTTCCTAAAAAAAAAATATATATATATTTTTTTTTGCTTTTTGTGTTTTCAAGGACACTAACTCGTAATGATTTAGTGGAATACATCAGTAGCCATTATAAAGCTCCTCGCATGGTCCTGGCTACAGCTGGAGGTACTACTCTGAACAGTTATCAAACTTGTCATACAATATTGTTTTAAAAGAAAACCCACACAAAGCTGAGTTGATTGCTTAAACACTCTCTCACTGTTCTGCTGCAGGAGTAAACCATGATGAGCTTGTGACTCTGGCTAAGCAGCATTTCAGTGGCCTTTCTTTTGAATATGAAATGGATGCTGTACCTGTTCTGTCCCCGTGCCGTTTCACTGGGAGTGAGGTAGCTTATGAATTGCATATGTGCATGAAAGGGTCTCAGTATCTTGCAGTTACTTGACTGATTGATTGACTATATGTTGGTCTGATCTTCTCTTGCTTTCAGATTCGTATGCGTGATGATGCAATCCCCCTAGCACATGTTGCTATTGCTGTAGAGGGAGCTGGAGCTGCAAGCCCTGATATTGTGCCACTCATGGTTGCCAATTCCATCATTGGTAGCTATGACATCACATTTGGGGGTGGCAAGGTTAGTTTATAACTTCGTAAAATTGTTATCTCTTAAATGTTTGGTGTGTTTGAAGTAGAAATAGAAACAGGTACCTTGCGATCTTATTAGATTCAGGGATTCTTGAAGGCTCTTGCCATAGTCTTTGGCAATTAAGATGGCTCTGGAAAAATTGAGTATAAAGGTTTTACCTAAGTTCTGTCCTAAAATGCACAACAGGCTTTGTGCTTTGTTTCATTTCTTGGAAGTATAAATGTACGAAGTTGGATATTATAATCAAATATGAGAATTTCATTCTGGCTTAAACATCGGTCATTGTTAAAACAGTCAGTGTGTTAATCTGTTTATAATGTACAGTATAAAAACCTTGTTTTTAAAAGAAAAATAGGGAAAACCATAGTACACATTAAATATGGTAATGATATGCTCTGCATTCTTACACTGATTAATTGTTTTCTGTTGATGCAAACAAAGCTTTGCTAAACATGACTTGTAAACACTACTCCCCATTCAGCATTCTAACAGCATCATGTTTTATATAGATGCAACTGGTAACTCAACTGGTACTGTTATAGCGCTGTATCCAGTAGCTTTGTTAACAGTATATACTTTTGTCATAGACTAAGTTAATAATATGAGATTTCGGAAATATAAAAGTTGAATAGGGCCATCCCTGCTAGTTATACAACAAGCATATTAGTGTCATGCGTTTATTTATTTATTTATTTTTTAATTCGTAGATCAATCTTCGTCGTTGCTGTTTTCTTTCCAATAACCACAATAAGCTTTGAGCTTCCAAAATTCTGATTTGATGCTTTTTAATGTGAAACGACAGATTGCTGTTGCCACCTCGGTTCAAGAGGTAGTGTGGAGCACACGTGAAATGTCTTTACTAATGTTATAGCAAGAAATAAACATAAATGAACATCAAAATGTATAAGGAAAGAAACAGTACAATGCAACTGTACTAATGTATCATGTCACGTAATAATCACTCAGTGTTTCTAAGTCTTAGTTCATCTTAGTGATTAAATCTTTGAGTTTCTATGATAGCCACTGTTGATAGTATCATTTACAATTAGTGATGCTCCGATCGATTGGCAACCGATCTGGATCGGCCGATTTGGGCTAAAAATAGCTTGATCGGCGAACCCCAAAAGCGCCGATCAAAAAAGCCGATCACTTGACGTAAATTACTCGAGCAAATTTTTCACACGTGCATGCACGGCGCCTAGGTAAACAACAGCAGAGCGGAGCTTACCAGTGGCAACATGAGTACTAAATTCTTTATTATTTTTGTAAGGGTAGTCTTGTTATTGGGCATGTGACTAAGTTGTGCGTGTACAGAGCGCTGTCTGTAGTTTTGCCGGAGAAGTTAAAGTATACTTTCGGTTTCATTCTGAGTGGTGAATGTGCGTGCTTGAATGTAAATGAATGTATTTCTATACCCGTCATATTGCAATAATGTTACCGCTGTATGTCTGATTGTTGTCATCAGTTCATGTTGTAGTTCAGTCCATATAGAATGAGGAGAAACGGTGCACGTGTAATTCACGTGCGTATGTTTAGTGCCATTTTATCGCATCGTAATTCTAATGAACGCATATAGATGTTACTGAAGTGAATGTTTATGTTTCCTATATACAGACAGATTCTGATATATCATATTTAATTCAGACTAAACCAAATTTTACTACCTTTATCCTAATGACTGCAATGCTGGATAATATATAATCCTTACATCATCTTAAAAAGCAGCTACAAATAACAAGCAAAGAACATTTACAATATCAAAGAACATAGCCTAGTCTAGTGCGAGGTGCACTTTAATATGAATAAATCTCTTCCCCATGCGGCGCGTTAAGGCGACGTGGCCACTCTGCGTGTGTTTATATCACAACAAGTTTCTGAAGCATCCTAGAACCGACTCTCTGCACTGCATCGCTAAAGTTAGGCGCCTTTTTCACGGATAATAATAATAACCGTCTTGCTATCGTCAAACCCTGGTGAAAAAAACAGCATATCCTGCTTAGGTATGTTTTGGTGCTGGGATGCTGGTTTTAGCTGGTTTATGCTGGTCCTTTGCTGGTTCATGCTGGTTCTTTGGCTGGTCAATGCTGGTCCTTGACCAGCAACATGACCAGCATTAACCAGCAAAGGACCACCATAAACCAGCATCCCAGCACCAAAACATACCTAAGCAGCATATGCTGTTTTTTTTTTCAGCAGGGAAGGCATCAGCAACTGGCGATATCTCTAACTATTGTCGATACACGATACTATCGTCTCCAACCCTAACTTTGTGGTTCTTCAAGATCTTGACTGTAGCCTATTTCTAGAGTTTTTTTATTTATTTTTTATGTAGTTAATTTAGAGTTAGTTTCATTTCTACAAATGGTGCAAACTCTGCTAGATTACAGATCAAAGATTCCCATTCCCCTGCCATTCTGTGATCGGCAGTGATCGGCAATCGGCAGATCATGATCTTGGTGATCGGTAATCGGTGATCGGCCCCAAAAATGCTGATCGGAGCATCTCTATTTAGAATATGTTTTTTCCTACCGTTCCTATGAGTATAAACATACATACTGCCCTGCACACACATACATAGTTTTTGGAATAAGTTTAATTTGTAAATTAGCTGAGGATAATAGAAATTGTAATGTAATTTATTAAATAAAATGGTGGTTGCTTAAGGGTGATGAAATAATGCTACTTTTTTTGTATGTTGTATATAGCACTTAAGCAGTCGCCTGGCTCGCCTGGCTGCAGAGCTGAACCTGTGTCACAGTTTCCAGGCTTTCCACTCTTCATACAGTGACACCGGACTGCTGGGTATTTATTTTGTTACAGACAAACATAAAATAGAGGACATGATGCATTGGGCTCAGAATGCCTGGTAAGTTCAGCTATAACATACAAAGAAGATAGGATTGTCATCTGATGTTTTGTAGTTGTATTTGAGATGATGAATATATGTGCTCCTGATGTTTCAGGATGAATTTGTGCACCACAGTGACTGAGAGTGATGTGGCTCGAGCCAAGAATGCTTTAAAGGCTAGCTTAGTGGGACAGCTCAATGGTAATAAACTCAAACATACTCACTCTTATACACGGTCTATACCTTCTCTCTCTTTGCATCAAAACATAGTGATAATCATAGTAAAGAAATCATAGATTTTTCACATTTTCACTGGAATTGGTGTAGCCAGTTAACAATATATATTTTTGTCTTAGAATAAGTTAATGATACAAGGTACAGATATAGATCTGTCGGAATTTAAAGTGTTATTGAGCCATCCCTACTAGTTATACAACAAGCACATTAGTTTAATTAAAGCTACAGCAGGTAATGTATGTTTTTAACTAGGGCTGCAACTAACGATTATTTTAATAATCGATTAATCTGTCGATTATTTTTTCGATTAATCGATGAATCGGATAAAAAAACAAACAAAAAAAAAACAAGGGATTTACAACCCTTTATTCAAAAACAGAACTAAAATCTTTAGAAAGTGCACAAACATGTTGCTCCTTGAACTGTTATAATAATAATAATAATAAAATAAAAATGGACTAACACAAAAAACATACACATGTATGCTTTACATCTGCCAAATATATAGACTAAATAAACTAAAAATACTATCCGTCAAGACAGCGGCCTGCTGTGGTGTACATGCTGCATTTCCCATCAAGAAGCCTCTCAAATTAAATTCCTCAGTGCGCATTAAAAAAGTCATGTGACTTTGCACGCTGGAACGGGATAACTTGACTAACTTTCTGCTACATTCATTCTGCCATGGCGGTGTTTAGTGTCCTGCCATCAGCAGCGACCAGCTGGAAGAGTTCCGCATTCAAATGCACGCAAAACTGGCCTCAAAGCCCCAGCAAAAGTAATTACCATGAATGTGTCAAGGCAAAAAATTAAGAAAATATTCGAATTACTTATTAATAAACTAGTATTTTCTGATTCAGTGTTGCAAAGATGAAATTGACGATCCTGCCATCTGCTCATTAATGCCTAATGCATCTTTATGGATTAGCTAATGAAAGAGTTTTGTTTTCGATTTTAATTATTTCGTTTTATAGTAAAATAATAATTTAAAGCTTTCTATAGATATTGTGTTTGTGAGGCAATTACCTGGGTTTCGGTTAATTATTGTGAAGCGCTCCTGTTTAAACCAAAGATATCAAGCGTATTCTGTTTGTTTTCTTTAAGAGCACATTTTGTTAATACTGTGAGTACACAAACTAAGGTAGACCCTTTACAGTTCCGGCCCGGGTGGTATATTACTCTTACCTTTATGAGCAAAAAAGAAATTCCACATTGCACTGGCGTCTCCATGTCCTGCAAAGCGCGCTTCTCTCCGCACAAACTTTGGAATTATCTTGATTGAATGATATATTAAATATATTATTTCTTTGATTTATTTTAGCGTTTTTAGGCTGCTTGTTCGCTGACTGAAGTGTAGGCTATATATAAAAAAACAACGTGCCACCGTCACAGCCCTATTCAAAACTGAGACGATTTCACCTCAGCAGAGGTCCTCTTTCTCCTTACGGTTGTGGTATGTTTTCGACACATTATACAGACAGACAGTGTTACAAAAACTATAGAAGTAGTTTTCTCCATCTCCACTATCCAACGACCCGTACAGCAGCTGTTTTGCGATTGAGCATTGGCTGCTGTGAAAGTAGGCTAGCCAAAGTAGACTTAAATATCAAACATGTTTGATATAAATCGGGGCAGCATATATATATAATGTAGAAAAGGTGCTTTATGCTCAAATGTTCCAGTTTTGCGCATAAGTTAAATTCGCATTTTTGGATGGAAACACAGCTTATGAGGTGCCGAACTCTGCTGGCATCAGTGCGGGAGAGAGACGGAATGTGTCCACTCCGCTCAAATTTTTTTTTAATATATATAATAACAACCAAATGTCTCTGCGTCACGCGACACAACGAATCGATTATGAAATTCGTTGCCAACTCTTTTAGTAATCGATTTTTATCGATTTTATCGATTCGTTGTTGCAGCCCTATTTTTAACAAAGTTAGCATCTCATGTTGCTCTTTGAGGATAATTTCAAAATCGAATCTACATTGTATTTGAACTGGTTTGATTGCGATTATATGATGTAAGTAAAAATATTTTTATAAATAAGCAATTGCTTATTACTACTCGACACATAGTCTTTAAAACAGAATATTTCCAGCAGATGATCGTCATTAAAAAAAACCCCAAATACATCGTAACACAGAGCTTCATAGTACAAAGTGACTTATTTTTGCTAAATGCAGCTTCTTTTTTTTGGTTACATACCAACTAATTTTAAGAGATAGTGGAGAAAAATATATTTTAGGATAATTTAATTGTATGTGGTGCAATAGTACATAAACTGCAGATATATTGTGCATCTCTACTTTAAACTGTAGCAACAGTAGAGTTTGTAAGACATTGCTGTAATATTGACTTAATATCAATCAGACTGAATTGGCTGCTTCCATAACATGTTTCTTCTTTTTGTCCTCAGGAACTACACCTGTTTGTGATGACATTGGCAGGCACATACTAAATTATGGTCGCCGCATCCCATTGGCAGAGTGGGATGCCAGAATTGAGGTAAATTGTTCATATTAGGAAGCCCACAGTGGCTGAGTGACTGCATTGTTTAAGATGACATTTAGTTTAATTTTAAGAATACCTTTTCACTTGTTTGTCTCTTACTAGGCTGTGACTCCCAAGACCGTCCGGGATGTTTGCTCTAAATACATCTATGATAAATGCCCAGCTGTGTCTGCAGTTGGTGAGTCAGTTTATTTTTGTCTTGAATATGCATTTTTTGTTTGTAATTCTGTGTTGGAGTAATTTATATTAGCATGACACATAATTAAGGAATTTAACTAGAAACCAGTGATATGCCCAATATTATGTTATTTTCTTCATTCAAGCCAAGGTTGTTTGTCACAAACATGAAATGTCATACATTGCTTAAGCTGTAGAGCTCACTTTAGCTTTGGATGACTGTATAGGCAGTGGTTTTACCATCTGCTCTCATAATTACTTAACCTTTTTTTTGTTCTGAAATTGATTGCAAATCAAATATCTATGAATCGGTGATTAATCATTAACACACCTAATATGACACCTAATATTAAATATAATACCTTATATTTACTGGATCTAGCTGCAAATTATTTACAGAGACATTGGGTACCATAATTAATTCTCGTATCGGACTTTAATAGAAGAAAAAATTTCCTGGAAATTGATAGACATCTATCCAAATGATGTGGTACTGAAATTGGATTAGGAATTCTGAAATGTCACTGGCATTAACATCTAATTTGTTTTTTCTTTTATGCAGGTCCAGTAGAGCAGCTGCCAGATTATAACAGAATGAGAAGTGCTATGTACTGGCTCCGATTTTAAATGCTCCTTGGCCTGTTAGCTCTCACTGATGTGATTTCTCTCTTTGCATCTTTAGTCCTCATCATTTTCGTACCCTTATCTTGTATGAATCTGATGAGTAGCATATTTGCCCATTTGTTATCTTAGCCATCTCTCTCCAAGCTCACATTAAGAGAGAGGGGATAATTTGGTGCATTTACATCTAAAATGTCAGACATGGCACAGAGCTATTTATGAATACGTGATGTTTTGTTTCTGTCCATTTTGTATATAACAATAGCTCTCATTCCGACCTTAAATAAAACTGTCACATCAAGTTTTTGTTTGTTTTGCTTGCTTCAGAAAAAAAAAAACCATTCAGTTTCACTGGTAAACATTCAGTTAACTTACTTGTGGGTTAAGAAGACAATGGGAAGAAATTGTTAAAGAATAAAGGATGACAAGGTAAAATGACAGCTGTGTTAAGATATTTTAATTTCAATGTTCTCTTCCAATTAAAGATGTTTAGCTGTTCTTGCCATTAACATAAGCACAGTATATACATTTTAATATTCATGTTGGTGAGTGTTCTGTAAATATCAATCTAGTGATTTTGTTAAAGGGACTGATGTGAGAGAGAAAAAAAAAATCAAACTATTGTGCAACCTCAGCAATGTCCATAAATTTTTACTGTCCTTGGACAGTCATGATAATTGATGCAACTGATGTGACCGAAATTGGAATTGGATTACACATGATCAGAAGAGCAAAAACTCAAAGCGTTTCTAAAAATGTATTTTTGTTCATTCTAAGCCTAATATAACAGTAAATGCACAAGGTGAAGGTACTTTAAAAGTCATAGATCAACAGGGTCTTGTCTATGTATTCCATTTCCAAGAAAAATGAAATGGTTTGGTTACAGAATTAGACCACACTACACCATGCCATATAATAAATTATAAATTATTTTAAAAGCAGTGACGTTTCATGTAGAAACATTAGTTGTTTTTGCATTTATTTATGCACCTTCACTGATTTTTTTTTATGTTCATATTTTGACCTATAATGGCTATAAATATACATCAAGGGTAGTTGATTTACAATAAAGGTACAGAACAAAAAGCCTGAGATTGTAAAAGTATCAGGACCAGATCTGTTTCTCTCAAGTTACAAATGAGTAGTTACAGTTATGTCTCTGAAACATTACTTCCAGCAAACAACAATGTTAGGGTCATTCTCCAAGCGCTCATCCAACTCCTTATAACTCATTCCTGAAAACACAGGCAAGGAACAGTGTCACTTTCATTAAAATGGTTAAAATAAAGGAATATTCGTGTGTGTGTCTGTGTATATATATATATATATATATATATATATATATATATATATATATATATATATATATATATATATATATATATACACACACACAAAACACACACATACATACATATATAAAATACTTGCCAGTTTTGCAACAGATTTCATCATAACTATGGCAGCCAGTATAAAGTCTAGGTGGACGACTCCTCTCATCTCTAACAACCTTGACTGGATACTTCTGTAGGCGCCGAATCAGACCTTTCATCAAGCCAAACTGAATCAACTTCCTAAAGCAACACAATATAGAATATTTATTTTCTTACAGATCACACTAGCACTTAACCAATAGCCAAATAAGCATTCTTCTTGGTGTAAAATCTTTACAGTACTGTTCTTCAGTTTTTTTTAAATCACACACACACAAACAATTGACATACCTTACAAATGGTAATAATTGTGGGGATTTAAATGTGAACAACCATAAAATACAAATGGCCTTGCCTTTCATCCACCCTCTGTAGCTGGTGAGAATAGCGAGAACAGAGGTCACGTACAGTGGTTCCTGGGGTTAAACCACAGTACAACTGGAACACATCCCTGAGATTTGTCCTTTGGCCTGGTAACATAAACAGTAAAAAGTCTTTATATATACTCACGCTCATACACGTTGCAAAAAACAATGTATTTGGAAGCACTGAACTTGCTCACCTAGCTTACTGACATAATGTAGACACTCTTCCTGAAGACACTTCTTATCTATTAAGTTTTGCACTTTAGGTGTTGTGCAGTAAACATTTGAGTACTATAGAATATGAAAACCAAAAACAATTTAAAAAAAAATATTTATGGATGTGGATTTATGGATTAACACAATTCTGATGAAAAAACATCAACAAAAAAAACCTTACCTGGAATATGGATACCAAAGTTACCACTTCATAATACCTGTAAAACATAATACCATTGTTCAGTCAATAGGTCCGTTTCTAGTGTCTAGGTCGTTTTTAGTGTTGGGCGATATGCTCAATTTTCATATCGTCCTATCGTCAGCCTGTGAGATCGCCAATACACAATACTATCATGCTAATTTATTTAATAATATGTAAATGTGTCAATACGTAATAAATTCCTTATTCGTTTTGTAAGGGTAGTGCATGTGACTTGTGACACAGTTGTGCATGTACAGAGCGCTGACGGTAGTTCTGTCGGAGAGGATCAAGTTTACTTTCGGTTTCATTCTCTGCTATCTTCAGGGAGCGGATAAATGTGCGTACTTGAATGCAAATTAATGTATCTTTCTATACCTTCATATTGCAATAATGTTATCGCTGTATGTCTGATCTTTGTCATCAGTTCATGTTGTAGTTCAGGTTATATAGAATGTGGAGAAGCGATGTGCGTGTAATTCACGTGCATATGTTTAGCGCCATTTTATCGCATCGTAATTCTAGTTAAGGCATAGCTACAGATGTTACTGAGGTGAATGTTTATGTTTACTATATACAGACGGATTCTGATATATCGTATTTAATTCAGCCTAAACCACATTTTACTACCTCTGTTATCCTAATGACTGTCTACACTTAATCTATGTACACTGTATGATGAATAAATCTCTTACACATTTTCACTGCACACATCTGCGGCGCGACGCAGCCACTCTATGCTTGTGTTTATACCGCGGCAAGTTTCTGAAGCATCCTAGACTCTCCGCGCTGCATCGCTAAAGTTAGGTGCCTTTTTGACGGATAATAATAATAATCGTCTTACTATCGTCAAAGGCATTAGCAACAGGCGATATCTCTGACTATCGTCGATACACGATACTATCGTCTATCGGCACAACCCTAGATATTTTATAAATGTCGATTAAAAAGTATTGCGAAATGACGGCGTTTCCATTAACGGATGTTATGCGACTAAAACTCAATTTTTTCCCTCTCGCGATAAGTCATGGCAACAGATTTTTGTGGGATTTTGGCTAAATTTAATCGAATGTGACCTGTAAATGCGAAATAAAAAACGTTTCCATTGCTGATTTGTGCAATATTCCTTTTTCGAATTGCCAAAAAAACCCACCTCATGTGAGCGTAAAAACTTTTTTGTGATATATGGGAGTTTTTGCACAATTGATGCGTTTCCATTAGGCGTATTTTCAATTCGCAAATTCTTATCTTTAACTTAAACATTAGTTTTGGAGTACACAACAAAGTTTCTGTTCTGTAAGAGAAACTGCAGACAATTTTACAATGGGTGGAATTAAGTTTATGGCACTTTAGGAATATAACGCGTCACCCAGCTTATGACACAACACGATTCACAATACTGATTTCACAATACGATTTTCTCACTTATTAAAAATGAGATTTATGACTAATTATAAATGAAAAGGTGTAATTTTATTATTGCTTAGACAAAATGCAGCACATTTCTTTGAAATTGAAAAATGTCAAATAAAAAAACTAAACTGAAATTTTAAAACAAAACCCAAATCAAATCAATAAATCACACAAATAAAAGAAATCTCTTCATACATGGCGTTGCCTCTTTTCATTTAAAATTAGAAGCAACTACTGCATTTTAATCAAGATCCAAACAGCATGAGCAGTTTTAATCTAAATTAGATTGTATAAGTTTGAAATTTGAAGCAAAAACAAAATGCTCTGACATTAATTTTGTCAAACTATACTACACAAAACAAAACAAAAACAGCATATAGGCTGAATGAAAACTAAAATTCACTCCAAAGAGAACCTAGTTATTCCTTAAGCACTGAAGTGATCTCAGACTCTTTCCACAACTTCATAAGAACTCAAAGCTCAGCTTCCTGTGCAGTAGTGGAATGCTGGAGTCTGACCTACTGGAAAAAGTGGACAGGGAAGGTAGTGACAAAGACCTGGCAATCCGTGATCATGTCAAATTGTAAAGACATTCACAACGCATTTCCGTCAAATTTAAAATGAAAGGGGAACAGTTAATTTAACTTCCTTTTTCTTTAGATAAAATAGTATTGAAATGTTTTTTTTTCCTTTTAACTTTTTTTAAATTAACAATAAGCAATTTCATTTTTCAGTTTTAGTATTATTGTTTTTCTAAAGAAAGTGAGAAAGTGATTTGTCAGTGGACACGGTGTGTAAGTATCTGCTAGTTGGGAGAATACCTGCTACTTTTTGCTACCTGTTCATTTGCACTTAAGTGGCAAACTGTACTGCGTTAGTTTCTATTTCTAGCCATTTGCGTGCTATAGGCTTTACTGTGCTAATCAGAAAGGCATCAGACACATGCAGACTCTTTGAAACATTCAATACTTCCCTCTTTAAATGCTGACGATTTTACTTATTGCTTCAATAACAAAACCACATCCATCAGCAGTGAGTTCTCGGCTCCACTCACTCAGAAACTCACAGCTGACCATCTTCTCTCCTCTTACAGAAGATGAAGTCTCTAAACTAAGTTTTGCAAAGTCTTACCCAGAACAAAACCTGCACCAGTAAAGTTTATCCATGGAGCGCAAGTTACTATGGCAATGAACACCGCGAAAAACACTAAGACCCAGGCACAAACTAAACTAAAACTTACCTAGCTAACCAGCTAAACTGGCTTCATAGTATAGGTTTTTTATGTGAACCCAGGTTGTAAACAGTTCATCTGTGCATTTGTTTAATTTATAAAAAAAATAAACTCGAATCAAAATGTTCAATCTTTCAGTGAAAATGATGACTTCTTTCTAGTAATGAATGCAGGATTTCTCCAACTATTTAGTCCACTTAAACTCTGCACATTCATCTGCATCCGCTTTTGAGTGCAAAGCCCACATCTCAAAAAACATTAAAAAACAATGCATAGAATCTGCCCTACATTTTTCCTTCTGTAATAACCTGTTACACTCAAATGCACACCACATTAAACAAGGTAAGATCTATTGTTATTTCTATTTCATTGTGGCTTTAAACACTTTTTTTTCATTTATATTGTTTGTATTATACATTTTTTAGAATAAAAACTGGGTGCTGAAGCAAAGCCAGCTGAGAACCAATGCAGTAGAGGCTTAAACTATATTTAACACAGAATATTCTTTTAATACATTATTGAGATTATTGCAGCTGCTCAAAATAGAATAAAATCATACTTACAATAAATTCTGAACAGCAATCCGCACCAAATTAAGCTCAACATCGGCCTCAGCTGAGATCTTTTGAATGTGTCGATACCCATCAACAAAGGGCAAGATCTGGAAAAAAAAAGTAATCAAAATATTCATGAAAAATAATGTAAATGCTAAATTACTGGTAACATAAATGGTGCTTGAAGGCAGCATGTCAAATAAAATCATATTATACCGGTTTCACACTACAAGCGTGAGTGGCACATCAAAAACAATGGTTAACAGAAGATACTAATAAGATTTAAAAACTTAATTGTTGTGAAATTGTATTTACATGAGAATAAGAGACATGAGAACAACATTTTCATCTAAATTCTTTACAATTAGAGTGTTACAAACAGTTCAGCTCATCTCATTTCAGTCACGCTGTAGTAAAACGTGCTGTGTAGTGTCACTTGTCTGTTACTTGATCCCAGCTGAACAAAAGTACTATTTTTAAAAAAAGGATACATTTTACATTGTGTTTTTTTCCTTTTTCATGTTTTATTTCCTAACAAAACACATTACACTACAATGCATGCATTTTTAAAAACATATAATTCTTTGTGTCAATTCATATGAACTTACTCCAACAGTGTGTTCTAATTGAATGAGCACCATTGCAAAAAATATACTGTGGGCCAAAACACCTGCTACACTGCTGCTCAAAGCAATGCTCCTGCTTCTGAAGTGAAGTCTCTTATTTGTTGGGTGTCAAACAAAACCAAACACAAGTGCTGCTTATACACAACTGACACTTACAATGTGAAGCAGGGCATTATTTATTTATTTATTTATTTTTTTTTTAAATCTGATAATGAATTTCAATTTAAGATAGTAAAACTAAATGGTGGGAAACATTTTTGTAGACCTGCTGTGTGGTGAGATCCCACTGTGACTTTATAAAGTGGTCCTTATTCTTGGTAAATACTGGTACATCATACTCCTGAACCACCAGAGGATCTTTCCTTTGTTCAATTAGCTTCAAGTGGATGGTGTTCGAGTCATCTGTCATTAAAGAGAGAGAAAAGGTGAATATAAAAACATTGACATCCACTGATGAGGGAAACAGAGAAATAGAAAATACATATAATGCATATAACCAATAGGTAGAGTGCAGGCTCCTGTAACATTAAGTTCCTCCAGAAGTGTGGACAGGATAGGCAACAGCTTCTGTTTACTCTCCTCATTTGAAATGTATCCACTCTCAAGCTGATCAAAGAAATTTTATGAAATAGTTAATAAGTGCCAATTTTTGAGTTACAATAACATAAATACTTATTAAATGAACTTTTACCTCCAGAGTCGTGAGGTAGACAGACAGTTTTTTGACAATAGGTTCTAAAGCACATGTTTTTGTCCTGGCATCACAGACTAAACCCAAATTGAAGAGCAAGGCATTCCGGCTGTACTTCTTATGCTCAATGCACACTGGACAACCTATTAGTTTCTTCTCCATGGCAGTCCTTAATCAGTTACCCAGATAAAACACAACATTATTATTATTATTATTATTATTATTATTATTATTATTAATAACTTTAAGGGTTAGGGTTAAGCATTTAAATTGGACAAAGCATTAAAAAATACAAATTGGACAATGCAGCAATGAGATGAGGTAAAGTTCAGTACGTACACTGTTATGAGCTTGTTCTGCAGTTCAGGTTTTGTGATGATGTACACCTGCACAGTATCAAAAAGTTCCCTCGAAATATATTCTTCAGGAACCTTAAAATAAAAAATAAAAAAATCATGACGAATATAACTACACTTATATAATTGTGTTCTTACTGGTCTATTACCATATAGAAATTAGCTTGCATGCATCTAACGGAGTTCTCTTACCAATACCAATATATACCCTTGGTCAAACATACAGCATTTAGTCTCTTTCGCCCCCAAATGTATGCTTCTATGACGTTACCTGATATGTAATCTTTGGTCCTAAAGTTGGATGAAATTCGCTGAAAAATATACAATCTATTCGTCTGTATGTACCCATGTTCAGCACCAAACTCGACAATGTTGACAAGTTCTTCTTCTTCAGTGGGTGCTTCTCTTCTTCTTCTTCTTCTTTCGACTTGGCAAACTAACGCCACCTACTGAGATGGAGTGTGGAGCACCAATGAAGAGTGTAATATAGGTAATAAATAAGAAAAGAAAAGAAAAGAAAAGAAGAAAAAAGAGAAGAAATAAAATTGTAACAATAATCATTTTCTAAATTCGTTTAATTAAATGTGTGACCTTTACAAATTCTAAAAATATCTTGAAAACTTGTGATGAATTTTCTTAATAAATTATGAATTGACAAACCACTTATAGGCTTATTGCCTTGATTTGATTTTCTAGTTTTGATCTTTCTTTTTTATATTTGGTACAGTCTAACAGAACATGCTCTTCCGTCTCTCTCTCTCTCTCTCTCTCTCTCTCTCTCTCTCTCTCTCTCTCTCTCTCTCTCTCTCTCTCTTTTAAACAATTAGGCCTATAACCTGACTCATGTTCCCAATAACACTTAAGGAATGGTTGAGAGCCGTATACGGAGATATAACCACGTCTTCCCTTCTATTTTCACATACCTCTCTCTTATGACCTACTTCTTTTTCAATTCTTTACAAATGTCTTCTCTTTCCCTCATTATCCCACCTCTCTTGCCAGAAAACTTTTATTGCCCAGCTGATTATGCATTTAACTTTAAATTAGCTTAATGGAATTCTGGTTTCACTTTTGATTGCTGTTGTCCTAGTGAGGGTGTATAAGACTGATGATTATTAGTTAAA
Organism: Garra rufa; assembly: GCF_049309525.1. Taxonomy (NCBI): domain Eukaryota; kingdom Metazoa; phylum Chordata; class Actinopteri; order Cypriniformes; family Cyprinidae; genus Garra; species Garra rufa. Next base: position 16,554,849 of record NC_133372.1, read on the forward strand.
TCTTATTTCAAATATATTTCTATTTTGCTGGATTAAATGACCAATAAAGAGAAATTTTCTATAAAGTCTGGATGGTGAGATGTACCCTCTGTCCTCCATATGGCTGATTAAAATTGTTTCAGGCATATCAAACGGTGCATAAAACTAATTAAAAAGGGGAAAAATTATCAATAAAACTGCTTCAAAGCAGAATCCAAGGAATAGTTAAAATAAAAATTCTGTTATTTACTAACTTGTATGAGTTTCTTTCTTAAGTGGAACATGCTGGTGCACACAAAACCTCAAAGAGTGCCCTCTTTTCACAATACAGCATTTCTTGTAACTTTTATGCAGTCCAATTTAACTTGGCCACTTGGAGTTAACCAACTGCACATGCCAGTAAGAGTATGCATGGACAAGACTGTGTTTAACAACACACAAGCATAGACAATGCAAATGCACTTTTCAAAACTGTAGAAATGAATTAAAATTGTATACATTATTAAATCACTATGTAGCTATCGCATACATAAAATACAAACTTGCCTACTGTGATGCCTTGTTGATTTAAGGGGGATTGAACAGTCTTGTAACAGACATGTAACCTGAGCCCTGTTTGAGAAAGGAGGTTAAGTGAAGAGCTATGTTAACCCTGAAATGAGAGAAACTCTGGGTTTTCCGTTTCAAAAAAAGGTTTGTCAAACTCGAGAAAGTAGGGTAAGTCAAGCCTGTTTCTGAAAGAGAATGGCTTGTCCTTTTTTGGAGGATCCCATAGATGAGAAGGGTGTATTAATTCGAAGAGAATTACATTTACGTCAGGCAAGGATTTTGAGACCCAGAGTGGATTTTTTGTCTTTTCCCCATACATTTTTGTTTAAGCGTTACCGTTTTTCGTTGCAATCAATTACATATATCCATAATCTAATCCGTCCTTACATCACTAACATCACCCATCGTAGCCGTGCTCTTACATCCGAGCTGATACTATGTGCAGCTTTATGTTTCTTTGCTAATGGAAGCTTTCTGTACAATATCGGGGATGCGGAGCATATTAGTAAGGCCACTGTAGAGCTGAAATTGTGCCTCGCTCTGAAATGCTTTCTGCACATTTTTGTAGTGTTTCCTGGCCACAAACCCCTGGGAGTCATCAAAGAGGAATTTTACAGAATTGCTGGTTTGTAGCGTTCAAATCAGTTCAAATGTATTTAATATGAAAAAAATATATATATATATATATATATATGTTCAGTTAATAACATTTTGCTGCGACCTCTGAAAGTAACCTAATATTTAAAATTACCTTCAGGATTTCCCAATGTGGTTGGATGCATTGATGGCTCACATATAAGTGGTAAGTAAATGTATGCACTACACACTTGGGCACTTCAATGCAGCACTAAACCAATGTGAACCTTTTTTTTTTTTTTTTTACAGGAGAGATTGACGGCTTTCTTCTGGGGGATAGAGGTTACCCATGCCAGCCTACACTGCTAACCCCTTACCCAGAACCTGAACAAGGCCCACAGCAGCGGTTCAATATGGCACACAGTAAAACTAGAGGCAGGGTGGAAATGACTATAGTTCTGTTGAAAGCATGTTTCCAGTGCCTACGTCACCTCAGGGTCACCCCTGAGAGGGCCTGCAACATCATTGTGGCATGTGTTGTTCTCCATAATATTGCAATTTTTAGAGGGGAACAACATCCTGCCCTACATATACAAGACCCAGAGGAAGACCCCATCCACCCTGCAGATTTCCAGGATGAAAGGGTGGTCCGAGACCTTATATGGCACTATTCATTCTGATTAAATCAGCCACCACCACAAAAAAAAAAAAAAAAAAAAAAAAAAAAAAAAATACATAAACAAGTCACAACAATTTATTTGGTCTTCTTTATTTCCTACAAATTAAAAATTTTATATAATCCACTAATCACAATACACACCTTACCTGTAGCTTGTGTTTCAGGATCTCGATTTCCATATCTGACTTTAGGATCTGTCGATCCAAGTATCCAAGTGTCATTTCTTTATTGTTTTTTTCAATTTGTTTAAGCAGATGCAGTCTATATAACTCCTTTACTGGTAACTGAAAATACAGTAGTTTAGGGTTACATTATGTTGTGCATGACTTCCATTGAATTAAACTCTGGCATTTACTGTACATCACTGAACTGTGTTAATCAGTGCAGAAGAAGTTGATGGACCCTCCTCCTCCTCCTCCTCCTCTTCCTGTTTTTCCACACTCTGGAGGGTGGTGATGGGGGAAGACAAGAATATACATTTATACTTGGATATACTTACATTCTATAGGTTACTGGACACAAAAATGTGAAGATGTGATTGTAAAGATTCTTGTTAAAACAGCATTAGACATGTGACACAAAAAAAAAAAAAAAAAAAACCTACATCCATGACATGCTCAAACCTTACCTGATTGAATTATGTTTTTATATTTCATTTTCAGCTGCTGCCATGTTCTTTTAATACCTGCAGGATTGCAATTACATCTGAAATAACTTCCCCACTTTTTCAATTGAAAAGTCAATAAACGTCACACATTACATTACTTATTTTTTTTATTATACTTAAATATTTAAATAATTGAAATATTTTAAATGTAAACTTATGCATTAACTTGTGTCATGACTCTGGGCTGCAGCCTTTCCCTCCGCCACACGATGTCGCTGTCTTTCCTCACACACCTCACTTCCTGAATCGGACACACCTGTTACTCGTTTCCTCCACAGCTGTTTCTGATCATCACTGGACTATATATATCTTCCCTCTCCCAACACTTGGTGTGGTAACATTGTCTTCTGTGGATTTTATGTTCTTGATCCTGGCCTTTGACCTTGTTTTATGTTTTGCTCAGTTTATGTTTCAGTTTGTGTTTAGTCTGCCGTGTTGGCTTTTTGTTTTGTTTTGTTATTATTTTGTGTTTAATTAATAAATATTTCTTACCCAGCATTTGGACCCAGACCCCTTTGTAAAACGTGACAACTTGAGCAGCTATGTTTTCCCACACTAACCTTCTCTGTTTCGCCGATGCAGTGGTGTTGTTTTTTTTTTAAATATATGGTCATATTTGCTATAACTTTGCATGAGCACATCAAGTTCAGCTGGAGAAAAAAATGCTGATCTCTTTTTTTCAGATGTTGCCATGGTGACTCGTAATATCTGCGCTCCATTGATAATGCCTTTTTATAGTCGCGGTGTGCGCGCTTAACTCTGAATTAGTCTACTCAGAGTTGATTGACCTAACTCAGATCAGCTGTTCTGAAACCGAAAACTGAGTTTTTAATCTCTCGGTAAGTCAAGTTCAAGTTTAAACTCAGAGTTGGTTGAACCTCCTTAATGAAACAGGCCCCTGGTCTGTAGATAATATAATATCTGTATGCAAAATCTGTATGGTATATGTATGAAAATCTTTATGGAAATCTGCACTAGCATTTCCCTGTTCCTTTAACATGAATAAAATGTGCTTTGTGACATGTGGAACAGTTTGTGAAAAATCACAACATAATGTCAAAAACTGACGAAGCTTGTTAGTAGAAAATATATGTATAAACATAAACATAAACATAAAGTCACTTTTTTAGGATAGGCCAACTGTATTTTACAGATAGTTTTGTCAAATCCAAATAGCTTTACAGATCTATAGTGTTTACACTATTTTCCAAGCTTTTCCAAAAAACCATAAACAATGATTACACAATGGACCTTTGGAACAGTTCTTTAAGACAAATAGGGTCACATTTTTAATATCTTAAGACCTTTCTACTGACAGTGCTACAGGGAGACAGGAAGGAGGACAACTGACAAACCTTACAGAGGCAGGTACTTTCATGTCCAGTTTGATCAACCCTGTTTTTTGGTTATTCTTGTGTTTTGGTTTTCTGTAATAACCTAGAACACTGTCTAACACTTGATGGCTGTCAATTCTTCGTCATCAGTTAGGAACCTATTTTTACTATGAAAAAGCAATCTTTCCTTTGAAAGCCACGTTTCTAGCATTTGTAAAACTGCATTTTCCATCTTAAAAATATATATAAATTACGATCTATGCTCTCAATGTCAAATGCAGAAATGTTCATTTATATGTTTATGACCTCAAAATGCAACAGTCAGAGTTCTTGCTAGAACCTTAGAATCCATCTGCATGCATTTTTGTGCAAACACATGGTATTTGTTTTGATTGTTTGCCATTGAATCCTTTCCATCCTATAGAGTGGTGTAGGTACATCAGAACCCGGAAGACTAATTTACAGCTGGTTCCTTTGGGGTTTTATAATGTGTTTTTTCAATTTGTGAGTAAAATAAAGCATGTGGTACACATAACTTGATAATACTGTTCTACAACATAAACTACACACACTTTTTATCTCACTATTACTGCTACTGGATCTTAGTGCTGTGTTTGACAGTATTGAACACAAAATTCTTTTAAATAGACCAGAAATTATGTTGCCATTAGTGGAATTGCATTGGCATGGTTCAAATCAAACTTATTTGACCATTATCAACTCGTAGCAGTGAATGAAGAGGTATGGAGTACCACAAGGCTCAGTACTAGGACTAATACTTTTCATGCTTTACATGTTATCCTTGGAAAATATGATCAGGAAACAGCTTTCACTGTTACCACTGTAACATACCAATTTGCAAAACTAACGGAATGCATAGTTAGTAGAAAAAACTAGATGACTAGTAATTTTCTACTATGAAATTCTGAAAAAACAGAGGTGTTAAAAATTTTCAGGCCAAAAACCTGTAATAACCTAGAACACTGTCTAACACATGATGGCTGTCAGTTCTTCTTCATCAATTAGGAAAAAAGGAAAGATTGCTTCTTCGCTGATCTACGAGACTCGAAGCCTCTCACCGTAGGGCTGGGCAATATATCGAACGATATTGTGAGGCGCGTTTAGTCAATGAAGCCGGTGCTTTGATTAGTAGTAAATCTCCATCACGTGCGTTCCGCTCAGGTTCCGCTGGAGCGGCAATTGATAAACAGAGACGTAAATCTCTGACAAGCTACGCCATATCGCGCTAAATATCGAATGCGATATTAAGCTCGATATGGCGTAGCTTGTCAGAGATTTACGTCTCTGTTTATCAATTGCCGCTCCAGCGGAACCTGAGCGGAACGCACGTGATGGAGATTTACTACTAATCAAAGCACCGGCTTCATTGACTAAACGCGCCTCACAATATCGTTCGATATATTGCCCAGCCCTATCTCACCGTTGAAATGCCTTCGCAGTGGATTAAGCTGAACCAGCAGGCCTCTGCTTGGCTGATTCGCTGCTTCTCCGCCACCTTCAGCGTCACAGCAGCAGTGGTCCCAGCTGATCCCCTGGGCTTAGGATCAATTTGGCCAAGAGCCAACGAATATCATTTATGGTGACAGTTCTTGACTCAGCACAAAGGAGAGCAGTAGTCATGCCAGAACACACTAGGAACCCCTCGCTCTCTCAAGACGTTTCAGAGAATGCTAGGCCTCATGGCCACAGCTTCTCCAGCACTGCAGTTGGGCCTACTTTGTATGGGGCCCCTTACAGAGCTGGCTGAAACCACAAGTTCCACCCCATGCGTGTCAAAGTGGACCAGGCCTGCGTGATGGCCCTGGCCCCTTGGTTAGACAATCAGTGGATGGAGAAAGGAGCACCCCTTGGAATGGTCAGCAGATGAAAGGTGGTCTCGACAGATGCTTCCAACATGGGTTGGGGAGCTCTGTGCAAGGGCAGACCTACTTTCGGCCATTGGTCGAAAGAGGAACGAGGACTCCACATCAACTGCTTGGAAATGATAGCAGTATGTTGAGCCTGTCAGTTCTTCCTGCCAGACCTAAGGGAACTGATTCACTCAGACAACATGTGGTGTCCTACATAAATCACCAGGGAGGCCTTTCTTCGAAGCACCTTTTTGTTCTAGTAGAGCACCTTCTGGAATGGACTCAGCTCCACTTTTTTTGGAACTGGCTTATGTGGTCCACAATTTTGAGCGCTGCACAACAAAATTGATCATGATGTGACTGAGGGTCTTGATCTTATTTTCATCTAAAATAGGCCTACTATTTTTAAAACATTTCTATCAATCAATGATAATTCTAAAAGAAAATTCCACGAGCGTAGATCAGTGGCCAAGAGTGCATCTGATTGACAGATTAACCACGCAAGCTCTGTCAGTCTTATTGTTAGCCCAGCAGGCACACAACGTCATATGACGTTAATATTAGGTTAGATTTAGGTTGTGACGTCAGGTGTCCAAAATTCAATGTCTAGCCAGCTTCTAAGAACAACGTTATTTTGACGTCCAATAATGACGTCAAATGATGTTGATATTTGGTTGATTTTAGGTTGTGTTGGAAAGTGACCAAAATCCAACGTTGAGCCAACATCTTACATCTCTTGGGATTTTACTTGAGGATACTTACTTGCTTGAGACTCAAAAGGAATGACTTGGTCCAATCTCTGTCCTCCTGGTTGAAAAACTCTGCTAATTAGCAAATCCAGGTGATTGGAAAAAAACACTGGGGAGGACTTTTACTCACAGAACCTGGATTTTAAACCTCTGTGTGTTGGAAAGTGACCAAAATCCAGCATCGAGCCAACATCTTAAGCGTTGGACATTGACGTCGGCCTGACGTTGGGTTCTGATGTCAACCCGATTTTCATTTCCAACCAAAATGCAACGATCCCAAGAAATTGATCGTCAATCTGATGTCATGTTGACGTCCTGTGCCTGTTGGGAATGTTCTGGTTATTTTGTTTCAGTGTACAGTTTGTGCAATTTTGTGCAAAACATACAAAGTAAACTTTATCATTAAGCTGAACTGTGCAACAAGCAGACTAAATGATAATTTATATATTTTCATTTTTTACAAATAAAGCTTCATATTATGAGAAGGATATGTTCTACGAGTTTAGGATCCTTCAATCTAAAAAACAAAAATCGAGAAAGAATCTGAACCAACATTTAGGAATCGATTCTTGGAATCAAATCCCATCTATTCCAGAATCAGGAATCGGACTCGATTCCAAAAATTTCAGAATTGAACAGCCCTAGCCAGAGTCCTTTCCGCTTAGACAGACATACACTTGCCATCTAGAACCAGTCTGAAGATGGAGTTATTGACTGTGGCACGTTCAAGCTCCTTGAGTCAGTTACTTGTGCGCTCTATGCCCCTGAGGTGTCTAGGCTGTACAAAGTTTTATGGAACGATCACCCAGGCCGGACGTAACCTTGCTGAACTTAGCCCGCTATTGCTTTGAAAGAATCTTGTTATGCTTTTCTATGAGCATTGCAAGCTTACAGGAGTATGCATTCAGTCGTTCCTCTACCTAGAGGCTGGGATTGTACTGGTTCCCATAGCGTCTAGCAACGCAGTACGAGTGTAGTATCGACAGGGAATGTACTCGGTTACTAACATAACCTTGGTTCACTTAGATACAGGAACGAGTACTGCATTGTTAGACTTGGTTGTCGCTTCAGTGGAAGTAACCTGAGGATCCTGTGGCGAAATGCCCGCTTATATAGCCAGATAACCCTGTCCCTTTTGGTGGGCTCTGGCGGGCTTAGTTGCCATAGGATCGTGCAGCACCACTGGCGATCCATTGGTTCATTTATAAAGCACTGCATGAATCAATGGCTGTGCAGTTTCACTGCGAGATTGAAAAAAGGTTTCAGTCAAGGAGAAAAAAAAGTCTTTTTACATTTTTCCCAGCCATTATTGGCTCCTAGCGAGTTTTCTTTAAGTTATTTATCTTTATTGTTTCAAGGCTTTTAGATTCGTTACCCTGAGACTGTAATCTCCTTCACGTCTGTGAAAAAGTAGCCTATTGCCTGGCCATCCCATTTGGATCTGCCTTGTCCCTTGCTGTGATTATTCTTTTAGTTGAGATTTAATAATAACATTCTTCATTCTTCTGTATTGAAGATCGCAAACTGTATCTGTGTTGTTTGGATGATTAGCAGTTTTTGTGCCAAATGTACCTTTTTAAATCATGGCCTAGTGCAATTTTGTTCCCTATTAGTCGGTCTCTCCGAGTCACATTGGAGACCGATGAATTGGGATCTCGCTTAGAGAGACCAATCTGCTTCATGTAAACTAAATGAGCCAATGCACATTGACATGCGATGATTGCATCCAGCTGCCGCTGACCGTTATTATAAATAGCCAGCAGGTGCAGTGCACAGTCAGCTTTAACTTCGGAGCCAATCTTTCTGACTTCAAGCAAGACTGAATGAATTCTCAGAAGCTTTTTCTAGTTTGTGTGTTGGCGGCACGGCGCTTCAACGGTGGTGGTCTTCCTTTCGAATGGGAAAGCACACATTAGGCTTCACTAACCCCTTTTGTGTTGTTGCTGCCATCTCCCCTGTGCGCCTCAGCACAAACGAGCAGATCTAAAACAGCTTCAGGGTTGAACGTCTTTATAAAGACGAGGCGTTCAAACATGCCCTTCCACTCATGCGTTTTTAGATGCGGTCGTTACCTGGCGCTGGGTGATGGTCACGATCTGAGCTGAGGCAGCGTTCGTGGATGAGTCATGCTCTCATTCTGGGAGGATGACCATCTCGGAGCTGTGGACCAGATTCCGTTTCGGTTCCTCGGGGGTTGATGGCGGACCAGTCCGGGGATACACGGCTGACCTGTCGGTGGAGCGTGCGGTGACAATGCAATTGTGTCCCTGCGCCGCTTCCACTTGGCGGGGCAATCCATTTCTTCCCTCCCAGGCTTGTAGGCACTCGTCAGCTCTGATCGACAGTGCCAATGTGGCTTGTGGTGAAGCTGCTTCCGCCTTACATGCTATGGCATTGTTACATAGGCACTGAAGGACCTGTACGAGGGTGGTCACGACCCAGAAATTCTCAAAGAACTTTGTATTGCTTCGGACCTCGCGGTCTCTGGTCGGCACCCCGTCCGTCCAGGCCCCCACCAAGACCAGTGGCAAACGGAAGAGCAAGAGATGGAGGGAGCTGCTCTTTGGGAGATGGTGAACGCACCACTCCCTCCCCTGATCCTGATTGTTCAAACCGATTTAATGCTAAAAGATTACGTTTGCTTGCGCGAACTCATCCGGGACTTTTCACCGATTTCCCCTCACGGCGTTTGCATATACTACGCCAGAACGCGTACACATGGAACGAGCCGGATGATGAGCTTGTGCTCGGAACAGTTGGACGTTGCTGTGTATAAAAGGTAAAACATGATATAAATACTGTTCAGTTTCTCACAAAAACCGATCGTTTCATGTCTTAGGACATCAATGTATCGTCATGAGCAGCAGGGTGTAATTTGTCTGTGGATGTTTTTTTTTACTTTTAAAGATTTGGTGCCCATCCACTGCCATTATATGGCTGACAGACTGCACCGCTTTGAGTTAAAAATCTTTGTTTGTGATCTGAAGAAACAAAGTCACCTACATCTTGGATGCCCTGGGGGTAAGCAGATAAGCATCAAATTTTCATTTTTGGGTGAACTATCCCTTTAAGAGTGACTGAATCTGCTCGGAAGAATGTAGGAGGCGCCCCGATCGCGAAACGTAAATATTTAACATGTTGAATATTTACAATCAGAAATCCTGATGTGTGGGGGAAACCCTGAGGACAAACGCGCAGATTATCACGTGAAACATAATATCCAATCAGAAAGTGAGCTGACAGAAGTTGGAAGAATAACAAAGACAAACATGGCTCAGCACTCTTTCTTTCTTTCTTTCTTTCTTTCTTTCTTTCTTTCTTTCTTTCTTTCTTTCTTTCTTCATGAATTTTCTGTCATAAACATTCCAAACACTATTATCGCAATTTCTTTTTTCAGTTACCACCATGTTTATTCTCAAGTGTTTTATTAACAATTGAAAATTACATGTATATGATGACATTACACATGATATAAACAATAAACATTATACATGATATAAACAAGTCTACATTAGAGGGGCAGTAAACAAATAGGCCTACAAGTTTTTTTAATCAAAATATTAAAGCGTGTACAAACTTTCAGAGTTTTCCCATCTCTGGTGTTTGCTTTAATTGGGCTCTTAAACCTTGACTTTTTAACATTAGCATTTCTTTGGTTGTTTTAGCGGTATTTTATAAGGACATCTGTTGTGGCAGAACAGAGCCAAAGCACAATAGATTATATTGGTTACTATGTTTTGCTAATGATACACCAAGTTCAATGGTTTTCAGTATTTCTTCTTTTATTCAAGCAATGCTCTATTTCCATATTAGCACAAGAGCAGGATAATATGAAAAATCACACATAACAAAAAAAGGCTCAGATATGCTATTAAACATATCAAGAATCAACGTGTGAATCTCAACAACGGTGGCAATCAAAAAAATAAATAACACATCAACTCTAAACATCACGAAAACATGCTACTAACTAAAAAAAATATTAAGAATTAAAGAAAATAATATTCATGCAGCAATGCATGCTGGGAGTCATTAGTGAGTTTTGTACTCTGCTGGTACCCAGCATGCAGAGGTTTAGATCTTTTATTTTTGTTATAGCAAGAGAAGCTATGTTACTGTGAGAAAAAAATAAAATAAACTCAAGTTAACTTATTTCATTTGTAGAATGCCATAAATTAGCCAAGTGCTTTTGAAGTTTATAAAAAAAAAACATTTATAATGCTTAGATAATGTGAACATATTAGTACTAAAAACTTAGTATTAAACAAAACCTATTAAAAACGATTCACCTCAGTTCTTCTGCAGATAACAACAGCACACATTTGTATGATTGTCATTGAGATTCATATGCTGAGTCTTGACATGTCTCTTTTTTGATGTGTCAGTGATGTAGTTCAAAACATTTTACACTAAAACTGCATATAACAATCAAACATAAAACTAGTGTTCAAGGGTCAGGAGCCCAACTAAAGCAAACACTGATCTCTACAATGGTAACAGCAAAACGAAAAAAAAAACAAAAAAAAAAAAAAACCGAAACCTCTGTGATTGTCAATAAGAACAAGTTACCATTTTGATAAAAACACGCTCAAAACCAACTTACCTTCTTGAGCCCCAAAACTTCTTGGTTTAGACTTTTAAAAACAGTTTAGTTTGCTAAAACTAAATGTGGACTTATCTGGGTAAAAAACAAAACTGGCTTTCTGCAACAGACTTCTGAACAAGCTAATAAATGTCTGAAAGGTTATTTGGAATCTATAGGCAGGTGAGTTTTTCTTAGGGTTGGAGCTGAACTATACAGGTCTGCGGCTCTTAGGACCAGAGTTTGCCACCCCTGATATATACTGACTTCTATACAGAGGTCATATAAGCTGACTTCATGAATTGATGTTGATTTAAAAAAAATAAAAATAAAATAAACTTACCATTATAGTGATTGGCATTCCCCTTTGGTTGGGCGCTTGGAACTTTGTTAGTTTTATTAATATTATTTGATTTCAAAGAAAGAAAAGTAATTAGTAGATTGCTTTTAGAAAGCTATCTATCTTCTGATTAAATCATTATGTATATATCATTAGCTGTATTTTACATGTTTATTAATGATCCTTTACTGTTTTATTGTTCTATATAAACACCTTGAGAAGCTTTTAATTGGGCTGATAAAGTCTTTTAATATATGCTCGAGTCACACACAGACTTTAACATTCAGCATGCAAATCACAACAATGGTAGCAATTCAAATTTGTTTATTTTTATTAATTGCAACAACAACCATTTTATTTGACTACTGACACAAAACATCAAATAAAATTGGCAAATATAAACAACAACAGTAAAACAAAGCAATTGCATTATTTATTAATGTCACAATGCACTCTGGGAGTCAGTGAGTAGCTATACTAACCGCAAATTAATTCATGTTACAAACATTTTTAAGTTAAATGAATTGAACTTTGAATTGATATAACAAAACATTTTAAGGTAAATAAACAGTTTTTTTAAGTTCACATTACTTATATATATATATTACTACCAACATGCAAAGGCTACTAGAGTGCAGGAAGTATATGTTTCTCAGAGAGATGCTGCTGCCAGGACCCTGACCAGAACAGTAACACACTTAGTTCTTTGAGGTCTATTACGATGGCTATAAATGTGTAAAAAAATTTTGTTCCCACCATACACTTCAAAGCACTGCAGAGACTCTTTCTGGTGTGTTAAGTGACATAATTTTAACACATCTGTCAGTGTTGTCAACAAGAGTAATTAAAAACTAAATGTAAATTAACATTTAAACAAGTTTGTATCTCTGCCACATTGCCCACATTCAGTCAGTAAATGTACTAAAATCAGTTAGATTTACAATGTTTTGTACAAGCCTCCAGTATAAGAAAACTCTTCCTGAGCTCTTTGTTTTGTATTGTGTATGTAAGCGTATTTATTATATATGTCTCTAATTATATGTTGGTTGCTCATACTCAGTGTCATCTTTTTGATTGTTCGTATCTCTTGGTGTGGGAGGAAGAGCTCTGTGTCCATTGACCACAGTCATATTCACATTAACATAATCCTTTAAAACATTCAAGAAAACATGAAATTATTAGCATTTTATAGTTACAATTTACATTACCTAACATATACGCTACTGTTTAAAGATTTTGGATCAGTAAGATTGTTGATCAGTATGAATGTTTTTCAGAGAACTCTTATTTTCATCAAGACTGCATTTATTCAATACAATACTGTAAAAACAGTAATATTGTAAATTTTATAATACTGTAATACTGTAATATTGTAAAATATTACTGCAATGACTATGAAATATTATTACAATGAATGAATGAATGAATGAATCAAGCCACACACCTGTTTTCAGAATTATTTTTAATTTCTAAAGGATCATGTAACACTGAAGACTGGAATAATGGCTGATGAAAATTCAACTATATTTTTTTTAATCAAATAAATGCAGCCTTGATAAGCATAATATTTTAAAAACATTTAAACATTTTACTGATCCCAAACTTTTGAACCATAGTATACATACTTAAGATTTTTGCTTTTATTGACATTTATATTCGCCAATTACTTCAGTGGCTATATGATGACCTCAGAATGATTGTCAGTTATACAAACAGCCTACAATAACACGTAATATTAAATCTACAGGACAAAACATAGTCTCTGAAGCAGACCAGTAGTTAAACTTACCGCTGTGCTGCTGCAATTTGTAAGGGGAGCAGGCAGGGAATAGAACTGCTCATTTGGACTTAGATCAACCCCCTGTTTAAAAAAAGACAACAAGCACAGTATTTATTTATATTCTTACACTAATAACATACAGTGTATCCGGAAAGTATTTACACCACTTTTTCCAAATTTTGTAATGTTACAGCCTATTCCAAAATAGATTAAATTCATTATTTTCCTCTACATTCTACAAACAATACCCCATAATGACAGTGTGAAAGAAGTTTGTTTGAAATCTTTGAACATTTAAAAAAAAAAAATCACATGTACAGTATTTACAGCCTTTGCTCAATGGACCCTTTTTACAAGACTGCTATGACTCAATTTAAAGGTCATCATCATCATGAATCCTTGAAAGTTTTTCATATTTAGATTTAAAAAAAAATGTATGTACATTTATAACACTATACTTTGTATTATATCACCTTTTCATCAAGTTACAAAAAACGAATTAACGCTAATGCAAGGGTGTTTCTAATGCCGCGTCTATGGGAGGGACAGTAAATTTGACATTGTTCTCTTTTCTGACTGCCAATATCTGTCTGTCTCAATTTTTTTCTTTTGATTGAAAGTCATGAAAACACTATTGTTGTGTGTCCCAGGAATTAAAACCATGACATCGACATATGAACGTGATGTTTATTAACACGGCTTGTGTCGCCAACATGACATGTCACACACACTCACTCCAGGCTACTCGTTGCTGATACATACATCGCATGAGGGAGTGCCATTCTTAAAGGGCCCAACACATTTAAAGTGCAACACATATAATGCACAAACCACTTTCTATTTTTGAACAGATCATTTATCACAATGATCTACATCCCCTTCCTTTAGCTGAAACCTCCTATCAAGGAAAGGAAAACTTTTAACAATAAACAGATTTGTGGCATTACATTAACTCAGTCAATGACTTAGAACGTTAATAACTTCCATTATAACAATGTAACCATTGCAGTTACAAATCCCCAGATGGTCTCTATGTATGAAAAATACACATCAACAAAGAATCGTATTAGAATAAAAATAGCCATAACAAACAAATGTAACAGGCATTTAAAATAAGAACCAAACTGCCACTAAATCTACCACTGATAGAACTCACTGTTCATATCTCGGGTTAGGCTTGCAAATACGACCTGAACGTGTTCTGTAAGGTGTACTGCCGACCTTGGTAGGAGACTTTACTGTGTGCTTTGGCAAGTCTGTGTGTGTGGATTCTGGTTGTGGGAAGTGTATTTGTGGTGAATGTGGTGCTGGGGGAGCACAGTCCTGTGTATGTGTAGTGGTGTTTTGAGAGTCAATGTCCTCAGGGGTGAGCCGTGATGGAGGAGGCTCTGCAACAGCAAGGATATGGCGTCGGTTCCTCCTGTATGTTCTCCCATTGCATTGAATAGTGTAAGACCGAGGCTCCTTGTTCACCTCCTTTACTGTTCCGAGGTGGTCGTATCCTTTCGGGGTTTGCATTCTGACAACTTGTCCCTCTGCCAATGGTTGCAGTGGACGACTTGAGCCATCATAGTATCGCTTTTGGGTCATTCTCTTATGGAAGAGTTGTGCAGTGACTTGGTGGGCCTGTTTGGGAGCTGGTTCTAACAACTTGGAGTTAACAGGAATGCTTGACCGTGTCTGTCGTGACAACAGACGTTGTGCAGGGGATCCTAATGTCGGGTCACGGGGAATGTTTCTCAGATTTAGGAGATTGAGGAATACATCCGTTCCATCTCTGTGAGATTTTTCCATCAGCTGTTTGGCACTGCGGACCGCTCTTTCTGCCAGGCCGTTTGACTGCGGGAACTCTGGACTACTGGTGACATGGATAAAGTCCCACTGTTTGGCAAAGTCTCTGAATAGTTGACTTGTGTACTGTCTGGCATTATCAGAAATGAGCATATGCGGTATGCCATGCACAGAGAAATGTCTTTTTAATTTCCTAATCACAGCTGAGGACGTCGTGTCACGGAGAAGGTCAATCTCATACCAACCCGAGTATGAGTCCACAAGCACAAGGTAGTTTTGGCCACGCCACTCAAGCATATCTGTAGCCACAGTAGACCAAGGCAAGTCAGGAACTGGGTATGGTTTCAGTGGTTCTTTCTGTTGATGAGGTTTTGTGCTGTTACAAACTGGACAAGTGAGGAGCTCTGCTGTGATATCAGCCGTCATGGTTGGCCAGAAAATTATACCTCTTGCTCTGTGCTTGGTGGCATCCAGACCAGGGTGACCTCTGTGGACTATGCTGATGTATTCTCTATGTAACGAGCGAGGGATGACTGTTTTGTGACCTTTCATCACTATTCCATCTTCTACGGCTAATTCATCTCTGTAAGGAAAGTATGGACGCACGGCAGGGCACAAACTATGTTCTTTATTCGGCCAACCTCGTTGAATCACAGTGCTGAGAGTCTGTAGCACCTCATCCTCTGCTGTTTGCTTTCTGAGTTCCTCCAGTCGAGCAGTGGAGATGTAACTGACCGACATGACCTCGAATGTGTCGTTTTCAGCATCTGGAGGGATTTCTATGTTCGGAGCTCGAGAAAGGGTGTCCGCAAGATACATGTGCTTACCCTTCTTATACAGCAGAGTGATGTCGTAGCACTGTAACCTGAGCATCATCCTTTGCAATCGTGCAGGGGCTGTGTGAATGGGCTTCTTTAGAATAGTCACCAGGGGCTGGTGGTCTGTTTCAACGATTGTAGATTTCCCGTACACATAATCCCTGAATTTGGTACAGGCGAATACGACGGCAAGCAGCTCCTTTTCAATCTGTGCGTATCGCGTCTCCGTGTCTGTGAGCGTGCGAGACGCGTACGCAACCGGTCTGCCATCCTGCATACATGCAGCACCGAGTCCAAAGCATGAGGCATCACAGGTTAATGTGACTGGCTTTTTCACATCATAGTATGACAACACAGGTGGAGTTGTCAAACATGCTTTGAGGGTATCGAATGCATGTTGGTGCTGCTTGTACCAGCACCATGCAGTTTCTTTGTGTGTCAGCTTCCTTAAAGGTGCAGCAACATCACTAAAGTTAGGGATGAACTTCCCTAAATAATTTGCCATTCCAAGGAAGCGCTGCAATGCTGGAACGTCCTTGGGAGCTGGCATCTCCGAGATAGCTTTTGTTTTTGTAGGGTCCGCCTTCAAGCCTTCACTAGTAAAGATGTGGCCTACATAGCTGACTTGGTCTAGACGGAATTTGCATTTGGCAGAGTTTAGTTTGAGCTTGACTTCGCATGCTCGATTAAGCACCCTTTTCAAATTGATGTCATGTTCTGCGGCGTCACGGCCTCCGACGATGATGTCATCAACAATGATAGCGCAGGGGTATCCTGAAAACAGCTGCTCCATTGAGCGCTGGAACACTTCGCTTGCGGAGTTTATGCCAAAAGGCATACGAAGAAATCTATAGCGCCCAAATGGAGTGCTGAAGGTAGTCATCATAGAGGACTTGTGGTCAAGACGTATCTGCCAGAAAGAGTTCTTTGCGTCTAGCACCGAAAATACAGTTGCCCCCGACATCTGGGATGCAACTTCCTCTACACTGCGCATTGGATGATGGGGTCTCTTTAAGGCAGCGTTGAGATCTTTAGGATTTATGCACAGTCTGATTTCTTGTCTGTCCTTTTTATGTGTCACAACCATGGACGAAACCCAGTCTGTTGGATCAGAGACTGGCATTATGACTCCCAAACTCTGCATGCGGTCCAGCTCTGCTTTAACACGGTCCTGCATTGCCAATGGAATGCGATGTGCAGGGCGAACTACAGGTTGCACGTTTGGGTCTACTGTCATGGAGTATGTGATTGGGAGTTCCCCAAGTTCATCAGTGAACAGGTCTTTGTATTCACTGAGAATTTGTTCAGTACCATTCCCAATACTGACCAGGTGCACATGCGGGCTCATTGTTACAATTCCCATGTCTAAACATGCACGAAATCCTAACAGTGGCTGGACATCTTGATCCACCAAGAAAAATGGGAGGGAGTGACTTTGTCCTTTTAAGCTACACAGCAGTGTAACTAAACCTTTTGTTTCGATTTTACCCCCACCATAAGCCACTAGGTTAGGCGTACTTCCTTTCTTCACTAGTTGTGCATCTTCTGCAATTAGTTTGAAGGTTGTTTGCGACATTATGTTACACTTTGCCCCAGTGTCGACTTTCATCTCAATTGGAGTTGTATTTATGTGCAAAGTGACAAATCCCTCTTCATGCTCAGCCATGAGAGAGTTAACAGTGTCAACACACCTATCAAATTCAATGCCGTCAACATAGAACGTGTCATCATATACAGCGGATTTGTCCATTTCAAGTTCATGTACTGTCTTTTTGTAGTTTGTTTTCTTTGGACCAAACTGACAACGCAACATTCTGCAACATTTTTTGAAATGGTTCATTTTCTTGCAGTTGTGGCATAGCTGTCCAAAAGCCGGGCATTTTTCTTTCTTTGCTATGTGATTGTTTCCACAATTCTTGCAATTGGTTATGGTGAGTGAATCATTGTGTTCTATTTTGGGCTTTTGTCTTATGTACTGGCGCCTCCTGCTGGAAACTGGATGTACTGCATCCACATTAGTGGGCGTCTGCGGCATCGCCAACGTTTTATTGTTTTCTTCAGTCATTTCATGTATGCGACATATTGAGATGGCTTTAGTTAGAGTTAAGTCGCTGTCCCTTAACAGTGCTTTCCTTAAGCTCTCACTGTTGATACCGCATACTATCCTGTCACAGATTAGCTCGTCTGTCAATTCTCCAAAATGACATACTTTTGCTTTAATCCTTAGATCACTGATAAATGACTCAATAGTCTCACCTTGTTTTTGGTTTCTGGAGTGAAACTTGTGTCTCTCCATTGTTTTGTTTTGTTGTGGGTTGCAAATTTCACGAAACTTCCTTTTCAGGCATTCTGGATCCTCTCTTGTTTCAGCGGGAGTTAAAACAGCGCCATTATCGCCCGGTGCACGCACCTCCGCTGCGTAGACGAACGAACGCTCTCGTTCTATGGCCTCCGGTCCTGCGAGATTGAGGAGGATATAGGCTCTTGTCTTGGCAGGCTTATCGTGGTGCGCCGCCGCGATGAAAATGTCATACTCCTGCTCGAAGATTCGCCAATTGTCGGCAACATTCCCTTCGAAAGATAGCGGGTCAGGTCTCCGAAAACAATCCGCCATTGTCACGCACTACGCGGCTTGAGAAAAACTTTCTAAGAGCAGTCTCTGTTTGTTTACAAAAACGGTTCACTCGCAGGCGAAAAGTCCGTGCCGTTTTCTGACACCATGTTGTGTGTCCCAGGAATTAAAACCATGACATCGACATATGAACGTGATGTTTATTAACACGGCTTGTGTCGCCAACATGACATGTCACACACACTCACTCCAGGCTACTCGTTGCTGATACATACATCGCATGAGGGAGTGCCATTCTTAAAGGGCCCAACACATTTAAAGTGCAACACATATAATGCACAAACCACTTTCTATTTTTGAACAGATCATTTATCACAATGATCTACACTATTGTGGAGTTTTTTGTTATTTGAGCAAATGGGAATGCAAAAAATACATTTGTAGTACTCTCCCATTCACTGCTCTCAGATTTTACCCAACTATAACAACTTCCACTATGAGAAACAAGGAAATGTGAGAAAGGTCCATACTTTGTTGAAGCACTTTTGGCACCAATCAAAGCCTCAACTGTTTTTGGATATATTGCTACAAGTTTTGCTCATCATCATTTGGCAGTTATCTGCCATTCTTCTTCTCATCCCTTCACCTCTTAACCTGTCAGGTTGGATGGGTTTTCATTAAGGCTCTCAATATTTCCTCAGATCTGTGCCTCGATACAATCCTGTCTCGGTCTGCAGACAATTCCTTGGACTTCATGGCTTTTTTGTTGTTGATAAACTATTCCTTTAATGTTATTTTTATTTTTTATAGCCTAAATTAAATAATACTCTAAAGGAGAAAATAAAACTACCAGCAGGTGGCGGCAGTAAATGTCTTTATGAGTCATTTGTTCATTCATTTAATTCATTCAAACAGCTGATTCATTCAGGAGACAAGTAAACAGCTCTATCTAGGAATGGGCCATTGTATAATTAATTCACGTTTCATTCAGAAAAAAGATTTATTTAGAAAATCACTGCTATTGCTCACACACGCACAACAGTTTTGCAGTGGCCTCAGGTAATATTTTTGTTGGCAAAACTGAGCAAAACCACAATATTGTGTTTAAAATCCAGTGTCACACAAAAGTGAGTACACCCCTACATTTTAGCAGCCATTTTAGTATATTTTCTCAAGAGGCAATACTAGAAATGAAACTTGGATATATTTTATAGTAGTCAATGTACAGTTTGTATAGCAGTATAGATTTACTGTCTCTTGAAAATTACTCAACATACAGTCATTATTGTCAAAATAGCTGGCAACAAAAGTGAGTACACCCAAGTGAACTTGTCCAAAGTGTCAATATTTAGTGTTAGCACCATTGTTATCTGGAAATGCCTTAATCGTCCTGTGCATGGAATTGACCAGAGCTACACAGCTTGTTTCTGGGATCCTACTCCATTCCTCTATAATGACATCACGGAGCTGCTGGACATTAGACACATGGTGCTTCTCCACCTTATGCTTGAGGATGCCACACAGGTGCTTAATAGGGTTCAGGTCTGGAGACATACTTGGCCACCCCATCACCCTCAGCCTCCTCAGCAAGGCAGTTATATGGTCTGAGCACTGACAAGCTTACCTTCTACTTCTGCAACCTTTAAAGCAATGCTGGCAGCACTCATGCATCTGTTTTTTGAAGCCAGGTTCTGCACCTCATGCACAGAACAAGTACTCAACTTCATTGATCGACCCTTGCAAGGCCTGTTCCGAATGGAACCTATCTTGGAAAACCTCTATATGACCCTGACCACTGTAGTGTAACTTGGTTTCAGGGTGTTACTGAACCTCTAATAGCCTTGGCCATTTTTGTGGGGAGAAACAATCCTAATTCTCAAATCCTCAGAAAGTTCTTTGCCATGTTGGATATGTTGGATGTCCAACATGGCAAAGAACTTTCTGAGGATTTGAGAATTAGAATTGTTGAAAGATGATTAGGACATGTGGTTTTGCATGGTTAAACAACATACTGCATACTACCCACTTAGGGTGTACTCACTTTTGTTGCCAGCTATTTTAACAAAAATGGCTGTATGTTGAGTTATTTTCAGAGGACAGTAAATCTATACTGCTGTACAAGCTGCAAATTGACTACTCTAAAATATATCCAAGTTTCATTTCTATAGTATTGTCCCTTGATAAGATATATTAAAATGGTTGCTGAAATGTGAGGGGTGTACTCACTTTTGTGAGATACTGTATAACACAATATTAACTTTTTACTCAACTGTTAATCATATTTTCACTCGTGCTCTGCATGACAAAATCAGCACTCACGCAGTTCTCGCTGCTTTGTGATATCATATGATATATATATGAGACTCATACAGGGGCATTTTTAGCACCAATATATTGAATTTTAGGGCATACCTACATTTGTGGAGTTGTTGCCCTCTATTATATTTGTCTTCATTCAACTGTAGGGACTGTAAGATGACATACAGGTCTGGGGGTGGAGTCAGTGTGTTAACTGTGTCAACATTTTTTAATTGTGTTATTTTTCATAACTAATTAATTAACACATTAAACTGACAGCCCTAATATACAGGTGCATCTCAATAAATTAGGATGTCATGGAAAAGTTTATTTATTTCAGTAATTCAACTCAAATTGTGAAACTTGTGTATTAAATAAATTCAAGGCAAGGCAAGGCAATTTTATTTCTAAAGCACGTTTACAACAGCGACTGCTGACCAAAGTGCTGTACAATTCAAACATAACTTCACAAAACAACATTCGACAATTTCAATGCATAAATTACACACATGTATACACTTATACTTAAATAAAAACAAAATTAAAAGGCTAAAGAATAAAAATATGTCTTAAGATGAGATTTGAAGCTTACAATATCTGGAGACAACCTAATATATGCTGGTAAATCGTTCCACAATCTAGGGGCAGCAATCGAGAAGGCACGATCACCTTTTAATTTCAGACGTGATCGAGGCACAAAAAGCAACCTACTGTCGGATAACCTTAATGTTCTACCACAGTTTCTAAGGAGGAGGAGATCTGTAATATATTCCGGAGCTTGACCATGTAATCCTTTGTAAACAAACAGCAACACCTTAAATTTAATGCGATATTCAACTGGTAGCCAGTGTAAAGAAGCAAGAATCGGTGATATATGATCCCTCTTTCTAGTTCCGGTAAGGAACCTGGCAGCGGCATTCTGTACGAGTTGCAGACGAGATAAAGTAGATCTAGACACACCAAGATAAAGTGAAAAACGCATGAATCACAGTCTCCAAGTCTTTAGGCGATAAAAATGATTTCAACTTCACGATAGATCTAAGATGATAAAAACTGTTTTTAACAACTGCGTTAATTTGTTTTTCAAACTTTAAATCATTGTCAAATATCACCCCTAGGTTTTTCACATGAGCATGGGAGTTAGCAGATAGTGAGCCTAACTGATTGTTAATCAAAGTAATAGAGGCAGGTGGGCCAAAAACTACAATCTCAGATTTGGAGTCATTTAATGTTAAAAAATTGGCAGCCAGCCAGGATCTAACCTCGGTCAGACAATTTAGCAGAGGAAGTATGTTGCAATTATCCTTATGGTTTAGCGGAAAATAAACCTGCGTGTCATCTGCATAAAAATGATAAGGAATATTATATTTCTGAAAAATACGACCCAAAGGAAGCAAATATAACGAAAATAACAACGGACCCAAAATAGAACCCTGAGGCACACCACAATTTAAAGGGACTGAAGAAGAAGAGAAATTTCCGATCTCCACCGAAAAAGATCTGCCAGAGAGGTAGGATTTAAACCATTCTAACGCAGAGCCTTGAATACCCACGCAAATTCTCAATCTTTCAAGCAGGATTTTGTGATCAATGGTATCAAACGCTGCACTTAAATCTAAAAGGACTAGAATGGAAGACTTTCCTAAGTCTGCTGCCACCAACAGATCATTCAACACCTTTAACAAAGCGGACTCTGTACTATGATACCTCCTAAAACCCGACTGATGCTTGTCTAACAAATTATTAGAAGTTAGATATGCTGTCACTTGATGAAAAATCACTTTCTCCAAAACTTTAGATAAAAAAGACAATTTTGAGATAGGACGATAGCTATCGAGACTATAAGGATCAAGGCTGGCCTTTTTTCTAAGGGGATTTACCACTGCATGCTTTAAAATTAAGGGAACGGTCCCTTGGGATAGGCTACTATTAACAATGAGTAAAATTAATGGTTCAACTGTTCCTAAAACATCCAACAATAAACGAGGAGGTACAACATCAAGAGAGCAGGAGGAAAGCTTCATTTTCTGAAGCACTTCAGAAAGAAAGGAGGGAGAAACAGGGTCAAACTCAGTCAGAGAAACAGAACATGGATCAGTAATAGAGACATCCGGGTCAGACTGCCTAATACCGGAACGAATACAGTCAATTTTATCGACAAAATAATGCAGAAACTTTTCACAAATTGTGGTAGAGGCATCAGGAAATAAAAGAGTAGAAGGATTTAAAACCTGATCAATAGTGTTAAACAAAATCTTAGGACAGTGAGCATGTTTTGAAATCAAACTAGCAAAATAACTTTCCCTGGCCGTCTTGACTGAGTACTGATAATTTGTCATACAGTCTCTCATGATATCATATGAGACTTGGAGCTTATCCTTCTTCCACTTTCTTTCAGCCTTCCTCCATTCCTGTCTAGAAGTCCTAGTAACATTATTAAGCCATGGTTTCACCTGAGGTTTGTGTTTCATACTTTTAAAAGGAGCAACAGAGTCCAAAACATTGTTACAGTGAAAATTGAATTGAGAAAGCTGCTCATCCACAGACAGATCTAAAAAGGAAGTCATGATGGGGCAAATGTCACTTGAAAATGCATCTGCAAACAAACACGCAGTAGAAGAGTTCACAGAACGGATTTTGCGACCACAGGGTATAGAATCGGCCATTGGAATATTAAGAACCGAGTTAAACAATACTGGTTTATGGTCGGAGAAACAAAAGTCATCAATTTGCAAATATAAAACTGAAAAACCCAATGACAAAACCAGATCTAATACATGACGCTTAGCATGTGTAGGCTTAGACACAGACAAAACCAAATTAAAAGAGTCAATAATTTGAAGAAACTCATTAACCAGGGGATGAGAAGGACAACACACATGAATATTGAAATCTCCTAAAATTAGCAGTTTGTCATAAAAAGGAACCAGAGAAGATAAGAACTCAGAGAATTCATGTAAAAACAAACTGTTGTAATGGGGTGGACGATAGATTAAGGCACAGACAAGAGCATTGTCAGTGCCAAACTTAAGTAGTTGAACTTCAAAACTACTGAAGTAGTCCACAGGTAGTAACCGGCACTTAAAACTGTTCTTACAAATAGTCGCAACCCCTCCACCACGACCAGTTAACCTTGGAGAGTTTATAAAATTACAATCATCAGGGGAAGCTTCAAAAAGGGGACCATTGTCACCATTCTTTAGCCAAGTTTCAGTTATAAACATACAATCCAGATTTCGAGATGTAAAAAAGTCGTTGATTATAAAAGTTTTATTTAAAATCAATCTTACGTTTAGAAGAGCCATTTTCAGTAGTTGTCTCCGAAGCTCTATGCCGTAGTAATGCTACGCCGGCGCCGTCATTCTTCCGCTGTAAAGGAACATATTCCAACACTCTGAGATTGCCTAGATTCGCCCCAGCCTGAGAATGAGATCTTAGAAAAGCCCGATCAGGAACCAGTCTGTCTGCCGTGTCCAGACGCTGAGGCCAGAGAGGAGAAAGGTAGGAGAGTCTCAATCCACACTTGAAAGTCCCGTTGATCGGGGCGCAAGCAGGCAAAGCAACAGAAGCATAATCCAATAGCTCCGTGCGATAGCGGAGAGCTCTCCTTAAACGCACTAAGTTACCGCTGCATTTTCCCCGTTTTCTCGGCCGTCTTTTTCTATGTAGGAGACAACCAGATACACGACATATAGTAGATGGAATCTGAGCAAGGAACGGGGGTTTAAACGATCCATGTCCACGTTCGTCGTAACCCATGCAAGTGGAGTCAACAGACGAAGATTGCAGACTAAGAAGAAACTGGCGATCATATATAATTGATGATGACACTTTATGCACTGATTGGCACACAAAAAGCATCAGAGCTAAAACAAACAGCATTAAATGCTGCAGAGACTGCGGACGACGGCAGGCCAGCAAACAGAGCGGCGCCATCTTGAATATCAGTGTAAAACGAATTCAGTGCACACAGACTAAAGTAGTTTACGCTTTTGGTTCTTTTAATTGTGATGATTTGGCTCACATTTAACAAAAACCCAATTCAATATATAAACAAATTAGAATACTTCATAAGACCAATAAAAAAACATTTTTAGTGAATTATTGGCCTTCTGGAAAGTGTTCATTTACTGTATATGTACTCAACGCTTGGTAGGGGCTCCTTTTGATTTAATTACAGCCTTAATTGATCAGTCTGTGGCACTGCTGAGGTGGTATGGAAGCCCAGGTTTCTTTGACAGTAGCCTTCAGTTCATCTGCATTTTTTGGTCTCGTTTCTCATTTTCCTCTTGACAATACTCCATAGATTCTCTATGGGGTTCAGGTCTTGTGAGTTTGCTGGCCAGTCAAGCACACAAACACCATGGTCATTTAACCAACTTTTGGTGCTTTTGGCAGTGTGGGCAGGTGCCAAATCCGACTGGAAAATGAAATCAGCATCTTTAAAAAGCTGGTCAGCAGAAGGAAGGATGAGGTGCCCTAAAATTTCTTGGTAAACGGGTGCAGTGACTTTGGTTTTCAAAAAACACAGTAAACCAACACCAGCAGATGACATTGCACCCCAAATCATCACAGACTGTGGAAACTTAACACTGGACTTCAAGCAACTTAGGCTATGAGCATCTCCATCTCCTCCATCAGACTGTAGGACCTTGGTTTCCAAATGAAATACAAAACTTGCTCTGATCTGAAAAGAGGACTTTGGACCACTGGGCAACAGTCCATTTCTTCTTCTCCTTAGCCCAGGTAAGACACCACTGACATTGTCTGTGGTTCAGGAGTGGCTTAACAAGAGGAATACAACAACTGTAGCCAAATTCCTTGACACGTCTGTGTGTGGTGCCTCTTGATGCCTTGACCCCAGCCTCAGTCCATTCCTTGTGAAGTTCACCCAAATTCTTGAATCGATTTTGCTTGACAAGCCTCTCAAGGCTGCGGTTCTCTCAGTTGGTTGTGCATCTTTTTCTTCCACACTTTTTCCTTCCACTCAACTTGTTAACATGCTTGGATACAGCACTCTGTACAGCACACTTCATTTAGCAATGAATGTTTGTGGCTTACCCTCCTTGTGAAGGGTGTCAATGATTGTCTTCTGGACAACTGTCAGATCAGCAGTCTTCCCCATGATTGTGTAGCCTAGTGAAACAAACTAAGAGATCATTTTGAAGGCTCAGAAAACCTTTGGAGGTGTTTTGAGTTGATTAGCTGATTGGTATGTCACCATATTCTAATTTGTTGAGATAGTGAATTGGTGGGTTTTTGTTAAATGTGAGCCAAATCATCACAATTAAAAGAACCAAAGACTTAAACTACTTCAGTCTATGTGCATTTAATTTACTTAATACACAAGTTTCACAATTTGAGTTGAATTACTGAAATAAATGAACTTTTCCACAACATTCTAATTTACTGAGATGCACCTGTATATACACCCATCAGGTATAACATTATGATCACCTTTTATTGTGTTGGTCCTCTTTTTGCTGCCAAAACAGCCCTGACGGGTCAGGCATGGACTCCACTAGACCCCTGATGGTGTACTGTGGTATCTGGCACCAAGATGTTAGCAGCAGATCCTTTAAGTCCTGTAAGTTGCGAAGTGGGGCCTCCATGGATCGGACTTGTTTGTTAAGCACATCCCACAGATGCTCAACTGAATTGAGATCTGGGAATTTGGAGGAAGAGTTAACACCTCAAACTCCTTGTTGTGCTCCTTAAACCAGGTAGGTGGTACATGTCAAAGTAACATACACATGGATTGCAGGACCCAAGGTTTCCCAGCAAAACATTGCCCAAAGCATCACACTGCCTTTGCTGGCTTGCCTTCTTCCTATAGTGCATCATGGTGCCTTCGGCGGTGGACAGGGGTCAGTATGGGCATCCTGACTGTTCTGCGACTATGCAGCCCCATACGCAACAAACTGCGATGCACTGTTTCCTGACACCTTTACTTCAGAACCAGCATTAACTTCTTGAGCAATTTGATGCACATCAATGAGCCTTGGTTGCCCATGACCCTGTTTTTGGTTCACAACTGTCTCTTCCCACTTTTGGGCAGTCGAGACCTAAGAGAGTTGGACTTGTAACCCAAAGGTTGTGGATTTGAGTCTCAGGTCCGGCAGGGATTGTCGGTTTGGGAAATGAATAACCAGCGCTCTCTTCCACCTTTAATACCTTATCCTTACACTTGTCCATTTTTCCTACTTCTAACACATCAACTTTGAGGACAAAATTTTACACATTTTTTTATGACTAATTAATTAAGTTAAAAAGTTATTTTTTATATATCCACTATTGAAAGAGTGTTTTTACAGCCAGGACCACTTATGCTGGGTAAGCGTGCCTAAGCAGACTTGGTAAAAGGTCACTATGGAGGCCACATCCTACCCATACAAGGGTAACATGTGGAGATTACACTTATGAAATACAGAGTTCTGGCATGAAACAAGACGACATAGTCTGATAGGACTAGCTCAATCTGACCTGGCAACATTACATAACGACCTTTTATGCTGACACTGGGACTGATGAAGTGTAGAAAGTAACAGCAGATATCAAATTACTAAATCGCTCAGGTGGATACTGGGGTCTTATCTATCAGACTGCAACATATATCCATTTTGTTAATTGACATTACACATAGTGCACGTCTAATTAGTGTTAAGCCAGTCGGTGTGGTAGCCCAGGCACACATACTCACAGGCCACTATTCTTAAGCCAATCAGCGTGGTAGCCAAAGGGTCACATAGTCCGAGACCACTATTTTTAAGCCGGTTGGCGTGGTAGCCCAGGCACACACAGATAGTAATACATGCGGTTCACATGGCTCTTTGTACTGCTTATGGAAGAAAATTAATGGCATATTTATTTGAAACAAAAAAACATGTTGAAAAGCACTAACTGAAAAAATAATGTATTGCATTACCAGTGCTTGCATTTTAATGCCTTGTTATTTCCAGGGCTTGCATTTTTAGGTCCTGAAAAAAGGTGCCATAAAATAGAAAACGTCTCAGGTTATGTATGTAACCCTGGTTCCCTGAGGGAGTGAGACACTGCATCATCAAACGCTATGGGGAACACCATTGGTGGGTCGCACTCTGAACGTAGTTTGCAACCAATGAAATGACGGGAGTGACGTCACAGGCGTGGTGACATAAGCGACCAGGAAGTATAAAGCACGTGCATTTGAAGCCGGCGGCAGCTCTTTAGGAATGAAGCGAGCGCCGCAGGGATGCGGGAATTATGGTCCATGACGCAGCGTCTCGTTCCCTCAGGGAACCAGGGTTACATACGTAACCTGAGACGTTCCCTTCCGGGAACTCGAGCTGCGTCATCAAACGCTATGGGGAACGAGATGTCCACGCCCCCATAATTCCAAGTCCCTTCCTAGTGTCTGCTAGGACAAGGGTGGAAAGAGTTGTGTCTGGTGAATCTTGCCAGAACACAGGAAAAGTCTCCGCGTGGGGAAATTGCCAGGACGTGAGTATTATTACACCTCTGTCTGGGGAACCGCCAGAACAAGCGGGAGAAATACACCTCGGCCCACAGGCACACGAAGAGAGAGTAATACACCTCTGTCTGGGAAACAGCCAGAACAAGAGAGAGAAATATACCTTGGCCCTCAGGCACATGAGGAAAAGGTAGTACACCTCTGTCTGGAATCAGCCAGAACAGGAGGGACACAAGTAGTGCCTGGTGAACTTGCCAGGACACTGGAATGGCACCGCCTGGGGAAATTGCCAGGACGCGAGTGGGAATACATCTCTGTCTGTGGGACCATCAGACCAGAGGGAGAAATATGCCTCGGCCCTCAGGCGCACGAGGAGAGAGTAGTGCACCTCTGGGAAACAGCCAGAACGAGAGGAAGAAATATATCTCGGCCCTAAGGCACAAGAGGAGAGAGTCATACACCTCTTGCCTGGGAAACTGCCAGGCCAAGAGGGTAGGAATTCTCTTGCTTCAAGGGAGAATAGTAATACATCTCATGTCTGGGGAACTGCCAGACCAGGAGGAGTAAACATTCTCTAGCTCTGTGAGAGAAATAGTCTACCTCTGTCTGGGGAACTGCCAGTTAACACAGAGGGATAAGGGGTGCCTGGTGGTAATGCCAGAGCATGAGTAATACACCTCCGTCTGGGGAAATTGCCAGACCGAGAGGAGTAAAACATTCTTTTACTTGATAGAAGGAATGCGCCTTAACTGAGTGCCTGGGAATCAGTAGGCCAGGACACTCTGAAAAGTCTCCTCCTGGGGAACTGCTAGGACAAGAGTAATAATGCACCTCTATCTGGGGAGCTGCCAGAAAAGAGGAATAAACAGTGCACCTGGTGATCATGCCAGGGCACGGGAGGATTCTGCCTGGGGATTGCCAGGACAAGAATAGTAATACATCTCTTGTCTGGGGAACTGCCAGACCAAGAGGGGTAAAACTCTGAGCCTAGCCTTGTTGCTAGGGTGAGAGGACAAAGGAGCCAGGAGTGGCTCTGAGGTCGAGCTTGTAAAATCTGACAAACGTTAGAGGTGAGGACCAACCCACAGCACTGCAGATGTCTTGGATAGGGACACCTGCCATCAGAGCTTTAGAGGCAGACAAGCCTCGAGTGGAGTGAGCCTTGACTCCCAACGGAGATGGGAGACCAGAGGACTTGTAGGCAGTGGAAATGGCATCTACGATCCATTTACTGATAGTGGGCTTTGAAGCCGGGAACCCCCTCTTAGGAGGGCCGTAACAAACAAAGAGTTGCTCTGATTTATGCCACAAGGCAGCTCTGTGGACATACGTGTCTAGTGCTCTTACTGGACACATTAGGTTATACTTCCGATGGTCGGGCTCCACGAATGGTGGAGGATAAAACGCTTGAAGCGTAATTGGCTGTGGTGTTGAAGACGGGACCTTAGGGACATACCCAGCTCTTGGGTAGAGAAATGCTTTGGCCAACCCAGGCGCAAAGTCAATATATGAAGGGGCCACCGAAAGGGCCTGCAGGTCCCCAACTCTCTTTAGAGAGGTAAGAGCAAGCAGCAATGCTGTCTTCATAGTAAGCATACGATCAGAGATTTCTTCTATGGGCTCAAATGGAGGCTTACATAGAGCTTCTAACACCACAGCTAAGTCCCACGTGAGGACTCTCGGTTTCACTCGAGGCCTCAGCCTGAGTGCACCGCGGAGGAAACGTGTGACCAGGGGGTCTCTGCCCACTGA
This sequence comes from Garra rufa, assembly GCF_049309525.1. Classification (NCBI taxonomy): domain Eukaryota; kingdom Metazoa; phylum Chordata; class Actinopteri; order Cypriniformes; family Cyprinidae; genus Garra; species Garra rufa. Next base: position 16,584,636 of record NC_133372.1, read on the forward strand.
AAGGCCACCAATAGCCGCCATGTACACCTTCAAGGTGGAGTGAGCTAACCCTGCGGAAAGACAAGTTTGCGGGAACTCCAGTACTGTACCAACTGGGCAGTGAACTGGGTCTAAACGGCGTTCATGACACCATGAAGCAAACAGGTTCCACTTAAGGCCATAAAGTTTCCTCGTAGAGGGAGCTCTGGATTGGAGAATGGTCTCGACAACCTCGGTTGGGAGACCAGCCTCTATGAGTTGTGCCCCCTCAGGGGCCACACCCATAATTTCCACATCTCCGGGCAGGGGTGGCAGATTGCGCCCCCAGCCTGGGAGAGGAGGTCCCTCCTGATGGGAATCTCCCATGGAGAGCCGTCGAGGAGAGCGATTATGTCCGAGAACCACACTCGGGCCGGCCAGTACGGGGCTACTAGTAGCAGCCGTACTCCATACTGGCAAACTCTTTCCAGAACTCCCGGGAGCAGAGCGATCGGGGGAAATGCGTACAGACGAAGCCTCGGCCACGTCTGTACCATGGCATCCAGTCTAAGAGGAGCTGGAGGAACTAGAGAGTACCAGAGGGGACATTGCGATGTCTCTCGAGTCGCAAAGAGGTCCACTTGAGCCTGGCCAAACACTCTCCAAATCTGCTTCACTACTTCTGGGTGAAGCATCCATTCCCCGGGCCTCGGCCCCTGCCTCGACAGGATGTCTGCTCCCACATTGAGACGTCCGGGAATATGGACTGCTCTTAGAGAGAGAAGCTTTCCTTGAGACCATAGGAGGATCCGGTACGCCAGCTTGTATAAGGGGTGTGAGCGCAGACCCCCCTGGTGATGATATAGTACACTACCGCAGTGCTGTCTGTACGGACCAGCATGTGACGGTCTCTCAGGTCTGGAAGGAAATGCTCCAGGCCAGCATCTCTAGGCAGTTTATGTGCCAAGAGAGATGATGATCGCTCCTTAGGCCGTGGGCTGAGCGGCCACTCATGACTGCCCCCTATCCGGTGAGGGATGCATCTGTCGCTAGCGTGACGCGGCGGCAAGGAGCTCCCAGCACCGGGCCCTGAGACAGAAACCAGGGTTTCTTCCACATGTCCAAGGCACGTAGGCATCGCCGCGTGACCTTGATCTTGCGGAATGGGTTCCCCCTCGGGGAAAACACCCTGGTTTTGAGCCACCTCTGTAGCGGTCTCATGTACAGCAGACCAAAAGGTATCACGTTGGATGCAGCTGCCATAAGACCTAACAGTACTTGGAACTGTTTGACAGTGAGTGACAGGCCTAGCTTGACCGCATTTACTGCAGTAAGGATCGACTCGATCCAAGCAGGTGACATTCGTGCCTGCATCGTGGTCGAATCCCAAACTACACCTAGATAAGTGGTCCTCTGTACTGGAGAAAGCACACTCTTCTTGGTGTTGAGTCTCAACCCCAGCTCTTTCATGTGAGCGAGGACAACATCTCGATGTTGAACCACTAACTGTTCTGAGCTGGCTAAAATCAGCCAGTTGTCTATGTAGTTGAGTATGCGGATACCCTGGAGTCGCAGAGGAGCCAGAGCAGCATCCACACACTTTGTGAAAGTTCGGGGTGAGAGTGCTAGGCCGAAAGGAAGAACTCTGTATTGGTAAGCTTCGCCCCTGAAAGCGAACCTGAGAAACTTTCTGTGTTGAGGAAGGATGGAGATGTGGAAATATGCGTCTTTTAGATCTATCGTGACAAACCAGTCCTCGGACCTGATTTGAGACACGACATGTCTGACAGTTAATATTTTGAACTTCAGTTTTCTGACTGAGCGGTTCAGCTGTCTGAGATCTAGAATGGGCCGAAGCCCCCCATCCTTCTTGGGAACTGTGATACTTGAAGTATGTAGAACATGAAATAATGGTCTCACCAAGTTGTGTTTGAAATGATCTTTATTAATTCTTTTGTTTTTCAGTCACACGGAAGGTGCACATTCCAGTGTGACTGTTTCTTTTTGGTCTTGTCAAGTCTTGGTATCTGGAAAAGACATTGTAAGTTAGAACAATACTTTTGTCTGACATTCATGGTTTTCTTTGTCTTACCTTTTTCCCGGGGAATAGGAGGGGCCGGCCCGCAAACAGGAAGCCCTATATATGTCATCGAAGTGAGGGGTGGAGTCTAGTCTCTGAGAGTTTGAAAATGTATTTAAAATGTTTGTCTGAATTTGTAGAAGGAGAATATGTGGAGAGTTTTTTTGTTCGCTTTGAGAGAATTGCAAGAACGTGGGGTTGGCCAATAGATGAGTGGGCTGCTCGAGTTGTTACCTTACTGACAGGTAAGGCCTTGGAGGCTTATGCTGGGATGGATGAGCTAAGAGCCGGCAACTATGATGACATCAAGGCAGCTGTTCAGGCCAAGTATAACATGACGGAGGAGACTTATCGACTGCGGTTTAGAAGTCTCATGGTTCCATCTGGAGAGACAGTCAGAGAGACCTATAATCGTATTAACCCTCTGGGGCCGACGGTCACGCCGGCGTGACCAACCTACTTTTTTTAAGATCAGCGCAAAAGACACTAAAAATGCTCTGTCAGTTTTAGTCATACAAATTAGAGATATACATCATTGGAAACTGTAAAGTGTGTACTTTTATTTGTGCACACTCACAGGAACAGCAGAAAGTTGTGCTTTTTTATTTAGAATAAAGAAAACAAACAGGGTGATTTCTGTTTTCTCTGTCTCCGCGAACTGCTTTTAGAAATGCGTTACTTAAATCATTCAAACTCGGTGAATACTCAGCACACAAACAGAAAAGTGGTATCTACTGAAAGCTTGAGATTTATGCTTTTAAACGAAGTAAGTTTGATCAAAAACCAATAATCTGTGATAAATTAATCTATATGAAACCAAGGAGATGTCTAGTCTATCCAGTTCCAACTAATTATCTCTAATGTGACCGCGCCCACTATCGCGAAATCTCTTTTGCTATGCAAATTAGCCATGTGCTGCAATCACGGCAAGGACCGGAGTATCTGTACGCGAGGAAACTCCCACATCACCGCAACAAAGCAACATGACTTCAAGTTCATCTTGGTTACAGTTTGTTCCTGAATTAAGATATGCTGTGAGGAATTAGACTTATATTTACCACGATCATAAGAAGGACGTGATGCGACGCAAACCCAACAGGAGGAGACATTTACATGAGTAAGTCTTACTTTCATTTTCCTACTAGCTTTCGCTGTTGTTTCCTTTGGCAAAACATGTACACATTTTACTAGTTAGACTTATTCCAAACTAAAATTCCTGACTTAATCAAATGAAACATTATGAAGTACGTTTGATTGCATCTCACACAATGGCAGGATATTTATAATGTTCTAGAAAAACGATGTGATTATGACTGTGAGATGCATTTATGACGATATCTTTATGACTGTAGAATCATACTTATTAATTTATTTATTTTATTGTACAACAGTAGGGTGAAATATAATATATAATATAATATGAGTGCTTACACTGAATGTGTGTTTACATCACGTTTGTTAGTAATATAGTGCTAAACGATAATTATTAGTTTCTCAGATATTACATGTCCTTTTTTACATTAGTACAAATGCTAGAGTATAGACTGTATTCTGACAGATGATCCTGATATGATTTTTGATTTGTTTTGTTTTTGTAGTGATCTCAAACCTGCTCAAAAGTGAATCCTGCCCTCTTTCCCTTGAGTCCCTTCAAACTGTTTTCCTGTGAGAGCACTAGAAACTTGAGATGTTCAACTACACTGATATTCTAGTGTAAAAAAAGTTTTTGACTTTTTTTGTGTGCATGCAAAATAGCAGGTAAGATTTACTTGTTTCATTTGCTGAACAGAATTCAGAAGAAGTTTTCAGAAATGCCACAAAGTCTGTGCACATCTGTGTGGTTAGATGAGGGAGCTCAATAATGTGTCTTTGACGTTCATTATGTATGTTTTGTTTATACAGTGATAGTAAATAAAATAAAAATAATCTAAAACTCCATTCTCTGAATCTTCTCACATTGTTTCTTGTTCTGCTAGTGAAGTCAGGCATTGATGGGGCCATTAGGGAGGGCTCTTTTGTCTCTCAGGTGTGAATTGCTAAATATTCATGGGTCATTGCCACACCTATGAATAATCCCTTTCGATCACAAAACATGTTTTATAAAATTTAAATCAATATATTGTTTTCTCTGAACGAGTGAACGAGATGATTTTCACATCATTTGGTTGAAAAAATTCTAACCTACGACATCCAATTATCTAAAGTCTTGTAAAGAAATGTCCTATAAGTCGTTCATGGCCTTATTTCAGTGACTTCAAAACTTTAGATTTTCAATAACCACGCATAAACATAGTTTTCTCAAAAACACAAACATGCACATTAATGTTGCTTGCATATTATTGTAGCCCAATATGTGCTGATTACAATGTAATCTGACTTTAACCATTCATATGTTTTTAAGATACTGAAAAAAGCACAAATGTCAGGGCATGTCAAAACTTCTTCAGGGCCCCAAAACACCTCAGACCCCAGAGGGTTAAAGGCTTATATGGGAGATGGATGCGATCAGCGACAAAGACCAAAGACCAGATGGGGGAGACCATCATTCTTGAGCAATATCTTTGAATGCTTTGCCCAGACGTAAGGGTTTGGGTCAAAGAAAGTCAACCTCAGACTGGTGAAGAAGCGGCTAGATTGGCTGAGAGATATGTGGCTGCTCATCAGGACCCACCCAGGTCTAGTAAAGGTACTGTGGGTAGGGGTAAATTGGAGGAACCCAGTAATAGCAATGTCGGGTTAATGGGAAAGAAACCTGTTACTGCTGTTGGACCTCTAATCTGTTTCTATTGCCATCAACCTGGACATAAGGCGTCTGTTTGTCCCCTGAGAAAACCTAAGGTAACTCACATGTGTTATGTACCCAGAGAAGAAACTGCATGTGAATTGTCAATTAATTCTGAAAAACATAGACATGTAACTGTAACAGTAAATGGTCAGGTGGCTCAGGCCCTCGTAGATACGGGAAGTACCCAAACGTTGGTGAAGTTCTTGAATGGGTAAATAATGAATTATGGGGAAACACTTCCTTTGGAGTGTGTTCATGGGGAAGAAAAGAGTTACCCAACTGCTGATGTAAATATAATTGTGGATGATCAGGCGTATTTACTGAGGGTGGGGGTAGTTGATAAGCTAGCCTATGATGTGGTGCTAGGTGAGGATTTCCCACTTTTAAATGAACTTGTCAATGCAATTCCCAGAAACTCTGCTGTGGTAACTAGATCACAGAGTACAGGCCTGCAACCTCTCCCTAATGTTCATGTAGATCTGTTTGATTCTGGTGGAAAGGTTAAGAAAACCAAAAAAGAGCGAAGACGAGAAAAACATAGGGGTAAAGGTAAAGCCCAGGATAGTCTACCAAACTTCCCTGGCCCTGTATCCGATTTGGTTGAAATTCAGTGGCAGGTTCCTGACAATTTTAGGGAATTGCAGAAATCTGATGTAACTTTACAACCTCTGTTTCAAAAAGCTTGTGAAGTTGATGGGAAAATTGTGGGTGTACCAAAACTAGCTGGGGATCGGTATATTATTAAAGACAGCCTTTTGTATTTAGCAGATACTGAAAATCCAAGATTGGTTGTACCTGGTAAACTCCGTCAAATGATCTTGCATTTAGGTCATACTATCCCGTGGTCAGGACACTTAGGTCATCGGAAAACGTATGACCGAATCGGTCAACGCTTTTATTGGCCTAAGTTGTATCAGGATGTACAAGAATATTGTAGGACCTGTTCTGAATGCCAGATGGTAGCTCCAGTTCGCAAAGGCGACAGGAATTACCTTGAACCTCTACCCATTATTGGTACTCCATTTGATCGCATAGGAATGGACATAATTGGACCTTTAGTGAAGAGTAGCTCAGGTAACCAGTTTGCTTTGGTAATCTGTGATTACGCAACTAGATATCCTGAAGTGTACCCTTTGCGATCTAGTCAAGTTAAAAACATTGTGAAGTGTTAGATAGATCTAATTTCAAGGTTGGGGGTTCCTTCGGAAATTATCACAGATCAGGGAACCAATTTCATGGCCAAATTGATGAAACTGCTTTATAAGCAACTAGGAATAAAGGGTATTAGGACCACTCCTTTTCACCCTCAAACAGATGGCTTGGTTGAACGTTTTGATGGCACTTTTAAAAACATGCTTAAGAAATTTGTTGACGAAACTGGTAGGGATTGGGACAAGTGGATTCCTTTCCTTTTGTTTGCATATCGAGAAGTACCTCAATGTTCAACTGGTTTTTCTCCCTTTGAGTTATTATATGGTAGGCAAGTTCGAGGTCCCCTGGACATGCTCAAAGAAGGATGGACAGCAGAGGAACCAGCTCAGTGCAGTGTCGCTTCATACATCTTGCAGATGAGGGATAAATTGGAGAACTTCAGGAACATGGCTCAAGAGAATCTGCAGATGGCTCAAAAGAAGCAGAAGGTATGGTACGACAAACATGCCAGAGAAAGAGAATTGCAACCCTGGCAAAAGGTACTGGTACTTTTACCTTCAGGTACTTGCAAGTTGTTGGCCAAATGGCAAGGGCCCTATTTGGTCAAGCGAAAGTTGGGCCCTGTAACTTATGAGATTCTGTATCCTGAAAGGAAATGTCCTACGCAGATCCTACATGTCAACTTGTTGAGGGAGTTCAAAGAGCGGACTGATAGAGAATGAGAATCGAGTGGCGATGATGGTCCAGGCTGTCGATGAGGAAGTAGATGAGGAGGAAATGGAACCAGTACGACATTCAGAGGACATTCCTGGTGACTATTCTCATCTAACTGAACAACAACAACAACAGTTAGTGAAGGTACGTCAATCCTTCCCAACTCTATTTCAAGAAAAACCTGGGCTGACGAAAGTTCTCACTCATAATATCATCTTGAAAGATTCTACCCCAATTCGACAGAAACCTTATAGAGTTCCTGAAAAGATGGTTGAGAAATTGAAGACCGAGGTGAAGATGATGTTGGAGATGGGAATCGTAGAGCCTTCTCAGTCTGAATGGTCAAGTCCTATTCTCCTGGTACCTAAGAAGGATGGGGGAGTGAGGTTTTGTACAGACTTTCGGAAGTTGAATAGTGTGTCTTGCTTTGATTCCTATCCAATGCCTCGTATTGATGAACTCATTGAAAGACTCAGTAAAGCACATTACATGACCACACTTGACTTATGTAAGGGGTACTGGCAAGTTCCACTTGAACCATCTTGCAGACCCTACACTGCTTTCCGGACCCCTACTGGGTTGTACCAGTATACGGTAATACCTTTTGGGTTACATGGAGCTCCAGCCACCTTCCAAAGACTGATGAATGGGATATTGGCTGGATGTGATCAATATGCTGCAGCATATCTAGATGATGTGGTCATTTATAGCCAGTCATGGCAAGAACACCTTGAACACCTTTCTGACATACTGAAAAGACTTCAAAATGCTGGGCTCACTATTAACTCTTCTAAATGTTCATGGGCACAAGAGGAAGTGAAGTATTTGGGGTATCTTCTGGGTCACGGCCAAATCAAACCCCAAGTGGAAAAACTTAAAGCCATTCAAAATATTTCGTGGCCACAAACAAAGAAGTAAGAAAGATCATTTTTGGGTTTGATTGGCTGGTACCGTAGATTTATTCCCCATTTTTCATCTCTGGCCTCCCCATTAACAGATTTGACCAAAAAGAGTCCCTCTAAATTTCACTGGACAAGGGAGTGTGAAGAGGCTTTTGAAGCCATTAAGCAATTGTTGTGTCAAGAACCAATTTTGCAAGGTCCTGATTTCTCTAAGAGATTTCTTGTACAGGTCGATGCCTCAGATGTTGGACTGGGAGCAGTATTGGCCCAAGGAGAGCTGGGGAGTGAGCAACCAGTGTTGTTTCTGAGCAGGAAACTCTTTGAAAGAGAAAGGCGATATTCAACGGTGGAAAAGAAGGTTTGGCAATTAAATGGGCCGTGGACTCTCTAAGATATTATCTGCTTGGAAGAGAATTCAGTCTGCAAACGGACCATCGAGCATTGAAATGGATGCAATCTATGCAAAATAATAATTTTCGAATACTGCGCTGGTGCTTGACTCTGCAACCTTATAAGTTCACCATTGAGCATTGTCCAGGTAAGAAGAATTTAATTGCAGATTACTTGTTTAAATGACTAACAATGTCCAGAAGGGGTAGTGGGGAGAAATGTGATACTTGAAGTATGTAGAACATGAAATAATGGTCTCACCAGTTGTGTTTGAAATGATCTTTATTAATGGCTTGGAGGGCAAGGACGGAGCCTTCAGAGACGATGCCAGACCAGGTGACAGATAGCTAGCTAGCGTCTGTTCAACCTGCGGCATCGCTTTGTAGCCGTGCTCATCCAGCCCCCCCACATTACCGTAGTAATCTGATGAGGGGGTGAACAAGCGGGCTGAGTATGGTTTTTCCCACGATCTGGATATTTCTGTGTGCAGATCGGGGAAAAAGGGAAGGCTCCGTTTGGGAGGTGCTGATTTTGTCCGCAGGAGGCGCTCATCAAGCCTACTTCTCTGCGGCTCATTGACATGTTCGGCGGACCAACTGATGTTGAGCTTGGCCACCGCATTCGTCAGCACCTCCACTAGCTCCTCATAGTGAGGCGAACGGGGGGGCGGTTGATTGAGTTCTGCAACGCTCTCCACATCAACCTCCTCGGAGGAAGATAGGAGAAGCGTTGACTCCTCCTCTTGGAGGGAAGGAACCGCATTGCGGGCTTCCTCATCCAAAAGGAGGTCAATCGATCCACCAGGTGAGGAAGGAGATAGGGGATCACCCGTCTCCATTCCCTCCAGTAGATCGAGCTGCGAACCCCACAAGTGCAGCTGCCACTCCGCCTCGACGGAAGCGGGGCCAGACCCGCGAGGAACGCTAGCGAAGGCTCCCTCCTCGAAGAGAGCCTTCCGGGAACGGAGCACCCGCAGTGGAAGACGTTCACACTGCGGGCAGCCAGCCCCCTCAAGAGCTGACTGTGCATGCTCCGCACCCAAGCAGACGACACATAGATCGTGTGTATCCCCACCAACAATGAAGCGTTGGCAGGGAGGGACACACCGTCTATGTGGCTGCTCAACTGCTCTTTTTGAAACTCTCTTTCCCCCTTGTTTAGTCGACATATTGCTCAAATAAAAGTTGTGCAAACTGGCACAGAAAAACAGCAATATGAAGCAGACAGACACACATAGAGCGCTCTCGCTGAATGACAAAAGCTGCCGCCGGCTTCAAACGCACGTGCTTTACACTTCCTGGTCGCTTATTCACCACGCCTGTGACGTCACTCCCGTCATTTCATTGGTTGCAGACTATGTTCAGAGTGTGGCCCGCCAATGGCGTTCCCCATAGCGTTTGATGACGCAGCTCGAGTTCCCGGAAGGGAACTGTATTTACCTTGGCATAGTTAAATAATAACAGTTCAGTACATGGACATGACATATCATGAGTCTCAAACACCACCATCCCTGCTGAAAAAAAAACAGCTAATACCAGCCTAGGCTGGTTGGCTGGTCTTAGCTGGTTTAAGCTGGAAGTAGCTGGTTTTAGCTGGTCTCCCAGCCTGGCCAAGCTGGTCAGGCTGGTTTTAGCTGGTGGTTTCCCAGCCTGACCAGCTAAGACCAACCTGACCAGGCTGGAAAAGTGGCCAAAACCCCTTTAAAACCAGCCTGCCTTCCAGCTATGACCAGCTAAAACCAGGCTGGTTGACCAGCTAAAACCAGCCAACCAGCCTAGGCTGGTTTTAGCTGTTTTTTTCACGAGGGATTTCCCCATTCTTATATAAATCTGGTGTTTGCAAAAGACCACTGAAAAATAGGTCAATTCCAACATAACACAGACTATTACGCAATAGCCCCGGGATCGTTAATAGTTACGCCCCCAACATTTGCATCGCCCAATCATCAGTTATGTCAGTACATCAGTAAAATAAGGCAAGCCACTGAAGGGACATGGTTAGTTTAATGCTAGCGGTAACCTGTTATATTGCAGTACATAAGATTTCACTTACCACATAAACAGAGAGATGTGTGCGCTGATGATGCCGAATGACGGAGAAATGACTGCACTGATGATGGCGAATGATTTACAGATCCTGAGTATCACTGACAAGCATCTGAACTTGTGTGGTAAGTACTTGTGTCGTTGCATTATAATGTTACACAGAGCACGTGCATCACAATAGTGAGAGTAAAATGACGCCGATTCAAAATGGCAGATTGTCTGCAAACTACTGAGATGAGCAGCTCTATGAAACAGCCAATCAGAGCAGAGCCCCTCATTAATATTCACAGACCTTCCAAATAAGGCAATAACAGAGAATTTCATTCTAGGGACAAATCCTAGAGTTGTAAATGGACCTGTAAAACAGTTTCTGGAGACTTTTTGCCCTTTCCTATGCCATATACCTTCTATGTAGATATCCGAGAACAATTTAAAATATTGTTTGAATGCATTCTATGGCACCTTTAACATAGTTGTTTATTTAAGCTGTGAATATTTTGATTGAATTTTTTTATAAGTCTGCTTAGCTTGCTCCAATTCAGCAAATCAGTTTTTGTAAATGAATGACTTGCGCTACTAATGTCGCTTTGTTCTTCGTCAACAGCCGCTTGCGACACCTGCTGGTGAGCAACTGACAGCAGCTGGAGATTGTGCATCGGTGCTCTACTGATAATTCTGCAGCTCCCGGATGCTAAATGCCAAATTCTGCCAAGTTTTAACCTCTGAATTTGTAAAAGCGAATTTGAAGTGAAATAACATGGACCAAAAATTGCCTATCGAATATTTCTCATCGTATTTTTGAACAGATTGAATATTTTGGAAGTGAACTGTAAGGAAGGTGAATATTAATTATTTAATTTTTAATTATGAAAATGTGTTTGAAATATTTTGAATGGAAACATTTACAGCTTAAATAAACAACTATGTTACATTTCAGGACCTAAAAATGCAAGCCCTGAAAATACAAGGCATTAAAATGCAAGTACTGTTATGCAATACATTATTTTTTTAGTTAGTGCTATTCAACATGCTTTTTGTTTCAAATACATATGGCATTAATTTTCTTCCATAAGCAGTACAAATGTCTTGGCGATAGATCTGGTTTGTGGGGGTATCTTGTCTTTCCTTGTCTGTTCATCTTCATGAGTGTGGATACATGCATGTCCACTGATGCAGCAGTTTATCCTTATATTTAGCGGCATGCATATATTGGCTTATTGTGTCTCCTGCTTTGTGGGGAGTTATTCGTATATGTTATATTTGCAGCGGCAGTATTTCGTACATGCTTACAGCAGCATGTTGTAAATATATTGGCAGTGGCAAGTCTTGGTACTTGCTTTGCTGCATCAGCAACATAATCCAACACGATAGTGTCCACTATCCAGTGACAAAGCCTCTACTTAGGTACTGCTTGTCCCTTAGCACAGCCACTGTAGGACACTAGCTGGTTAGACTGTAAAAAGATGGCAGAGTGTTCAATATAGATTGCCAAATCCCTAACAGGGTAAATGTCGCTCTGAGCCTTAGCATCACTCGAGATCGACGGCTCAGTAGACAGAGCAGGCAAAGAGTGGCCTAAGTATTAAAGGGGTAAAAAGAGATTTAGGCACATAGCCGGGTCTGGTAGAACCAGGTCCAAAGTGAATACAATCCTCATCCACTGAGAGTATGCGCAAGTCTCCTATGAGCTTAGTTGAAGCAAGGACAAAAAGCAGAGCATACCTGTGTTGTATTACTGTCACATACATGTTCCGTGTTTTCCCCCCTGCCTTAGGTTCCTGTGTCTCCTTATATGGTCTGTTTCCTGTTCTTTAGTTTAATTAGCCCCACACCTGTTTCTGTTCTCTTTGATTAGGTTCCTTAATTTGCTCCACTATTTATACTCCTTTCTGTTCAGTCCTGATTTGTCTGTTCACAGTTACTTTACGTTGTGATTTCCCTGTCATTCCTTATCCATCTTCATTAAATTCATATTGGATTATACCTTCTGTTTCCATTGCCTTCCTGAGCCATACACAACCGTGACAGATGAACAGACCAATAAAAAACATGACTGCAGAGGAACGGCTGTGGAGTTTGCGGCAGGACAGTCGAGAGTTGGAGCGGTATGTGGCGGATTTCATTGAGCTGTATCATCTGGTGAGCTGGCCCGACGCCTCTTTAGGCATCGTGTTTTTGTTGGGGCTGGACGAAGATACTATTCGTTTCGATCTCCCTGTTCACGATTTCCCGTTTGTCGAATTGGTCAATATCATTCTTTATTTAAACGGCTCTAATTTCGAGATAGAACAAATAGAGAATGCCAGTTCTATGCATCGTCCAGCCCCCTCAGAAGCACGCCACTTTGCGCCAGCTCACCCGAAGCCAAGAACCTCCACATACCGATCCAACAGCTTAGACCACCTGCCACACCCCGAACTTCCTAACATCCTCCAAAGCTCCATGACGGTCCTCGGCTCAGTACTGCACGCAGCCACGCCAGAGCCTGCACCCAAAATGGCCGATATGTCAGTACTTCATGTCGGCTCTGTTTTGAGGAGGTTGATATCCAGCGTGGAGGACCCACCGCTGCGGTCGGCCCGAGCAGCTGGTATCACTGGACTCACGTCAGACACACCACAGCCTGGTCACGTCACGTCTGCTGTTTCAGCTAAATCAAGTCACATTGCAGCTGAACCCCTCAGATCTGCCATGGCCACCTGGACTGTTTACTCGGCCATGGCCTCCAGAACTGCCTACCCGGCCATGCCCTCCTGAAACCCCTGATCTGCCATGGCCTCATGAACTGCCTACCCGGCCATGCTCTCCTGAACCCCCTGACCCGCCATGGCCTCAAGAACTCTCTGCCTGGCCATGGCCGCCTGAACTCCCCGATCCGCCATGGCTCTCTGATCTGCCCTGGAGGCTTTCCCAGATCACCACGTCCCTGTCCCGTATCAGCCTCCAGAGCGCCCACCCTTCCTCCCCGGAAGTATTGTCACAGCGCGAGATGCGCCTACCGTGAGGGGGGCGATCTGTCACATACATGTTCCGTGTTTTCCTCCTTGCCTTAGTTCCTGTGTCTCCTTATATGGTCTGTTTCCTGTTCTTTAGTTTAATTAGCCCCACACCTGTTTCTGTTCTCTTTGATTAGGTTCCTTAATTTGCTCCACTATTTATACTCCTTTCTGTTCAGTCCTGATTTGTCTGTTCACAGTTACTTTACGTTGTGATTTCCCTGTCATTCCTTATGTCTTCATTAAATTCATATTGGATTATACCTTCTGTTTCCATTGCCTTCCTGAGCCATACACAACCGTGACAATTACGTGCAATAGCCAACACAAACTGCCTGGAATAGCTCTCCACACATCTAGAAACTGAGATAGCAGCTGTATCTCTGCGGTTGTTGTAGCAAGGCTAAACGCACTGGTGGGGAAACAGCTTGTGGCTCACCCAGAGACAACACTGACTACTGGTTGCTGCGAACATACAGCTCAGGATCAATAATCAATTGTATTTGATCCAGTTGATCCCAAATGCCTGAACTGGACACAAAAAAATATGAAACCTTTATTGTTTCAGTGAGGAAACTGGTGAAGGAAAGAAGGCGTGAAATATAAATAAATAAATGGTCGAGATTCGAACCATTGGAATAATCCATCTCGGGAGGTAATAAAACTTTTTCCAGACCAAGGGCAAAAGCTAAGACAGACGATGGTACTAAAAGGGCCTGCAAGTTTCCTACTTTGATGTTATATCAATAATTGAGCACTTCAGTGTCAGAAATTTCTCAGAAGCTGACTCCACGGGCTCAAAAGGAACATCTGACAAGCCTTCCAAGACTATAACAAGACCCCATGAAGAAACTCTCTGTCTGAAGATAGGCCTCATCCATCTGGTACTACATAGAAAGCTAGAAATTAAGGAATTTCCCTACAAAAGTTTGCATTAATATGCATATGACTAGCCCTTTACTCATAGCAGGGACTTAACCCTGCTGAAAGAAGCTACTGAATGAACTCCCAACCTATGCCAGATCCACCACTTTCAGGTGGAGTCTCAGTACCCTGGGCCTCAGCCCTAGCTTGTATGCAAAGAAGTTCAAGGCCCTAGAACATAGACTGCCCTCAACAAGAACAGTTTACTGAACAGTGTGCCCACCCTGATGATTATATAGGAGTCTACCATTGTGTTGTGTGGACCAACAAATGACAGCCTTTCAGCAATCATGTACCATGTGAGATGATGGCCTTCCTAATTCTATGGGTTGGGTGGTCATCTAAGACCGCTCCCTAACCTTTAAAGGAGGCATGACTGTGACAGCAACAAACCTCAAGAGTGTGATCCTGCGCCATAATGATGAAGAATCACTGCCAAGATTCTGCAACATTTCAGGTCTGAGAGGAATAGTTTCACTAGAAACACAACCTTCAATGAATGTGACAATATGCATCCGTTATGTCTAATGTAACAGATAAATCCTGAGATTGCATTTGTGACATGATAAGTTTGTGCATTTCCTTAGAGTACAGTTCAGACAACACCGATATAAAAAAAGACATAAGCCCTTTTTGAATGGGGTTTCGGTCTGCTTGTTGGCCTGAAAAAGTTCACTGGCAGGGAACAACTGGACACATAGTTTGAGGGCCCATTGAAGGGGCACTGCCCAATTTTGAATACAAGGGCCTGCTGCCCTAATGAACTGTTACATCCTAATACCCTTGACAAGGGGGTAGGTACCACACTCTGATAGCATTAGGCGATTTGCTGAAAACCCTCCCAGAGACTGCTGCTCCCAGAAACTCTGAAGGTGGTGGGGTTTATGAAGCAACCTCCCCAGGGTGGGCAATCCCTCAACGCCCTATCCGTTGTCAACATCAAGGGCAATATTTCTTTACCATTCTTTAGAAGATGATCGCCAAAAAAAACTTCCACATACTTCGAGCCAATGCTTAACTTTGATTCTTAATAATTATTAAGAATATAATAATTATTAATTAATAATAATTAAGATAAAAACTGTCAGAATGGTAAGTTATTGGACTACTATTAATGTTCATGGTGTCACACAGGCAAAAGAAAAAGAAGAAGAATAAAACACATGAAGTATAACAACATATTTCAACCCGGTAAAGCTTTAAGCATAAAAAAGGTCGGGACTCCACGGACCCTGGGTGCAGCAACAGCAGAAGACGCGAGCCAGGCCCCGGGCGAGGACCTCTCCTCCTCCGCCACCTCCGGTCTTCGAGATCTCCACCCGGAACCACTTTGCTCCCCTCTGCGAGACGGAGCGCGACGCTGTGAACGTCGGAGACTCCATCGTCCGGTACGTTCGTGCTAACTTAGCTAAGGGTAAAGTGCACACTCGCTGTTTTCCTGGTGCTCGCGTTCTCGATGTTTCTTCACAGATACCTGCCATCCTGAAGGACGATGTGAGCGTTGGCGTGATCGTCCTGCACGCGGGGGTGAATGACGTCAGGCTGCGGCAGACGGAGGTCTTGAAGAGGGATTTCGGGAGCCTGATCGAGACGGTACGCAGCACATCGCCCGCGACGAAGATCATTGTGTCAGGACCGCTTCCCACGTATCGATGTGGACACGAAAGGTTCAGTAGACTTTTTGCTCTAAATGAATGGTTGTTGTCATGGTGTAAAGAACAGAAACTGCTCTTTGTTAATAATTGGAATCTTATCTGGGAGCGCCCTAGGCTTTTCCGCGCTGATGGCTTGCACCCCAGCAGAGTTGGAGCAGAACTCCTGTCGGACAACATCTCCAGGACGCTGCGCTCCATTTGACTAGTAAGCAAATCTTCAAATAGTTGCGACGATGGCTTTTGTTCTGCACATTTAAACAATAGTACTGGTGCTGTCCAATCTATAAAGACTGTGTCTGTTCCTCGAATAGTGAGGTTAAAACAAAAATTTAATGCAGGATCTAGAAAAAATCTAATCGTGATTAAACCAGAAAAATGCACAATAAATGAACAAAAACAATTTTTAAAGCTTGGGCTCCTAAACATTAGATCACTCGCACCCAAAGCACTTATTGTAAATGAAATGATCACAGATAATAGTTTTGATGTACTCTGCTTGACTGAAACTTGGCTAAAACAAAATGATTATATTGGTCTGAATGAGTCTACTCCACCAAATTACTGTTATAAGCATGAGCCCCGTCAGATTGGTCGTGGTGGTGGTGTTGCAACAATATATAGTGATATTTTCAATGTTACTCAGAAAACATGGTACAGGTTTAATTAATTTGAAGTACTTCTACTTAATGTTACTCTGTCAGATATGCAAAAGAAATCTCTCCTATCTCTTGCTCTGGCTACTGTGTATAGACCGCCAGGGCCGTATAAAGATTTCTTAAAAGAATTTACAGATTTCCTTTCAGACCTATTGGTTAATTTTGATAAAGCATTAATTGTTGGAGATTTTAACATCCATGTTGATAATACAAATGATGCGTTAGGACTTGCGTTTACTGACCTAATAAACTCTTTTGGAGTCAAGCAAAATGTCACCGGGCCCACTCATCGTTTTAATCACACACTAGATTTAATTATATCGCACAGACTTGATCTTACTGATATAGATATCGTACCTCAAAGCGATGATGTTACCGATCATTTCCTTGTATCGTGCATGCTGCGTATTACTGATATTAAGTATATAGCTCCGTGCTATCATCTGGGCAGAACTATTGTTCCTGCTACCACAGATAGGTTCACAAATACCCTGCCTGATTTATCTCAACTGCTCTGTGTACCCATAAATACACATGAACTGGACAAAATGACTAGTAACATGGGCACTATCTTCTCTAATACATTAGAAGTTGTTGCCCCCGTCAAGCTAAAAAAGGTTAGAGAAAAACGTACTGTGCCATGGTACAACAGTAATACCCATTCTCTCAAAAAAGAAACTCGTAATCTTGAGTGTAAATGGAGAAAAACTAACTTGGAAGGTTTTAGAATTGCGTGGAAAAACAGTATGTCCAGCTATAGACAGGCTTTAAAAGCTGCTAGAGCCAAGTACATCCACCAACTCATAGAAAAAAACCAAAACAATCCAAGGTTTTTATTTAGCACAGTGGCTAGATTAACAAATAACCAAATGCCACCTGACCTAAATATTCCTGCACAGTTTAATTGTCACAAACGCGGTCTCTGTGGCTCCCTCTAACCGCCGCCAGCGGGAACCCTCACCGGACTTTTAACACTACATTTCCCATCATTCTCGTACCTGCTGCGCTAACTTCCGGTTCCGGGTCCTCCGGGTCATTTCCCCCCTTCGGTCATTTTAAGGAGTGCCGCACCGGCGTTTCCTTTGCAAAGTTTTGTTTAGTAATGCTAGCAATCCTGAGCGTTCTTTCATCGGACTGTCTATCTGTTGCCAACCGGACTGTTTATCGACTCTGTGAACGTTTTCTGCCTGCCTCATATCGACCCTCGCTTGTTGTTCGGACTATCCTATCTGATCGCCGCCAGCCCCGACCTTCTGCCTGGACTCTGAACAACTCTTTTGAACTGTCTCCTCTATACCTGTCTGCTGTTGACGACTCACGCCTGTTTACATTGTCCGTATTAATAAAATCGTTGCAAATGGATCCAACGTCTCCGGATCAATCCATGACCGCCTCACAGAAAACTTCGCCGCTAACAGGTCCAGCGACGGTACATCAGATTACAACTGAACTATCTGCTCAAGCATCACTACTGTCCGTTCACCAAACCCAGCTGGACAAGCTAACCAAGGTAACCGAGCAGCTTGTTGAAGTTTTGCAAGGTTTTCAGTTATCCGCTACCCCCGCCGCTCCTCCCGTTGCCATGCCAGCCACGCCTCCTCCCGCGGCCCAGTTTGTGAGCACCAGCCCTCGTCTAGCCTTCCCGGAAAAATTCGATGGAACGCCAAGTAAGTGCAAGGGCTTCCTACTACAATGTTTACTCTTCATCAGTCAACAGCCACATCTGTACCCTAATGATGAGGGGAAAATAGCTTTTGTATGTTCACTCCTCACCGGAAGAGCACTCGACTGGGCCACCGCGGTCTGGAGATTCCTTTCCTTTCCTACGTTTGCCGCTTTCATGCAACGCTTCAAGGAAGTTTTTCAACCAAGTTCTGAAAGCAGCGAGGCAGGAGAACAAATTGTGGCGCTGCGTCAAGGCAAAAGGACCGCGGCGGATTACTCTCTCTCGTTCAGGACCCTTGCGGCTCAAAGTGGCTGGAATGACGAACCCCTCAAATTACACTATCAAAAGGGTCTCAATCACGATCTTCAAGTAGAGCTGGCTTGTAGAGATGAGGGTCTCTCACTTGATCGGTACATTGATCTCTCCATTCGAGTCGATAACATCATGCGTACCCGGAAATCAGCTCGATCTCTCACCTCACTGACTCCACCATCGTTCACAACTGAACCAACCCCCGAGCCTATGCAGTTGGGAACTACTAAGATCTCTGAGGAGAGGGAAAGAAGGCTAAGGGGCAATCCATGCCTATACTGCGGTCAGGCAGGGCACATCCAGGCCACCTGCCCAACACGACCACCTCGTCCCCCTACTTTGGTGAGTAAAGATCGACTTCATCTCAACAAATGTGAAGTTCATGTTAAATTAGCATATGAGGGTACCACCATCACCACAATCGCTTTAATTGACTCCGGTGCTGCCGGGAACTTCATCGACTCAAATTTCGTAAATATTAATCAGATCCCCATCCTCTCTTGTGTTCCCCCTCGACGGGCGACCATTAGGTTCTGGACGGATCGACTGTACCACCGATGACATCACTCTGTGCTTAGAACCTTCTCATCAAGAAACCATCCGATTCTTCGCTTCACCCCAGTCACCCATCATTCTCGGATATCCATGGCTAAACCAGCACGAACTTGTCATCTCTTGGACTAGGGGCACTATCACCCAATGGTCACACCACTGCCAGGAGCACTGCAAGCCACCTTCCCCAATCTCACCAGACCCCCTCATTACCCATCTTTCTGGAGTCCATACCTACTGAGTATCACGACCTGCTTGAGGCCTTCAGTCGCTCAAAGGCCACTAGACTACCTCCCCACCGTCCGGACGACTGCGCCATTGATCTTGTTCCCGGTTCGGCTCCACCTAGAGGCCACATTTTTCCACTGTCTCAACCTGAATCTGAGGCCATGAACACTTATATCCAGGAGGAGCTAGCTAAGGGCTTCATTCGCCCATCAACCTCTCCCACCTCAGCCGGTTTCTTCTTCGTCAAAAAGAAAGATGGAGGACTCCGACCATGTCTTGACTATCGATCCCTTAATAACTTCACCATTAAATATCGATGCCCTCTCCCACTTATCCCATCAGCATTAGAACAACTACGGACAGCCAAGCTCTTCACGAAGTTAGATCTACGCTCGGCTTACAACCTCGTCCGCATCAGGGAGGGGGATGAGTGGAAGACCGCCTTCTCTACCACTTCTGGTCACTACGAGTATCGGGTAATGCCCTTCGGTCTGGCCAACAATCCATCCTACTTTCAAGCCTTCATAAACGAGGTATTTCGCGATATGCTTAATCGCTGGGTGATAGTCTATATTGATGACATATTGATTTATTCCAACTCCTACTCTGAACATGTCCAGCACGTTCGTACAGTCCTTCAGCGTCTAATCAAGCATCAGCTCTATGCCAAACAGGAAAAGTGTGAATTCCATCAGGAAAAGATCGCCTTCTTAGGTTATATTATCAGCCCCGAGGGTGTGGCTATGGACGAGGAGAAGGTGAACGCCATTCGCAGTTGGCCCAGACCCAAGACAGTCAAGGAGCTCCAGCGATTTCTAGGCTTCACAAAGTTATACCGTCGCTTTATTCGCAATTTCAGCTCCTTAGCCCGCCACAGCCTTCGACGACCTATGTCAGAGATTTACCTCAGCACCTATCCTCCATCATCCAGACCCTAAAGAACCCTTTCTTGTAGAAGTGGACGCCTCCAGCACTGGCGGAGGGGCGGTGCTCTCTCAGCGGCAGGGGGAATCTCCCAAATCTGAGTCCTTCCTACACAAGATGACAGCGCGTGCACACGCAGCGGCTTCTCTCTCTCCCGACCAAACAGTGTTTTCGTGTTTTTCGTCCTGTAAGTCGCAGTGTTTTTGTACGTCTTCGTCGTGTTTATCTGCCCTTAAGCGTGTTTATAGCCGAACTTTTTTGCTCGACATCGGCAGAAACAAAGTTTTTAAGTTGAACTCTGTGGACGCTGAAGAGCTGAATGATCTGGGTCTGCTCCGGAGGCCTACTCAATCACCGACCCCCACTCCTGCACCTCGCCCACAATGGAGGCGCCTCAAGCGGTGTGAGAGGAAGCAGAAGAGGGGTAAGCGCTGAGGTATCCGAGCTAGGCTAGCGGCTAGCCCACACAAACCTGCTATCCCTTCCATCGTTCTGGCCAACGTACGCTCATTAGACAACAAACTGGACTACATCCGACTACTACGTTCATCTCAAAGGAATGTAAAGGACTGTTATGCTTTTGTGTTCACGGAAACATGGCTCAGCGACAGTGTCCTGGACCGCGCCATTCAGCTCGACCAGCTGACATGCTATCGTGCCGACAGGGTTGTCGTCATGGGGGGTAAGACCCGCGGTGGCGGACTTTGTGTTTATATCAATGACGCTTGGTGCCGCGATGCTGTTGTAGTCTGCAAATACTGCTCACCAGTGTTGGGATTTCTGGTTATTAAGTGCCGGCCGTTCTATCTACCGAGGGAATATACAGCTATACTGCTGTGTGCTGTGTACATCCCTCCCACCTCCAACAACTACAGGAGCGAGGCACTAAATGAACTGTATCAGCACATCAGTGAGCAGCAGACAGCTCACCCTGATGCTTTTCTCATCGTGGCTGGGGATTTCAATCATGCAGACTTAAAGAGTGTGTTTCCAAAAATACAGCAACACATTGACTTTCCAACACGGGGAAATAACACACTGGACCTTGTTTACACCATCCAGAGAGGAGCTTACAAAGCTTTCCCCCTCCCCCACCTCGGTGCCTCTGATCACATCTCTGTTATGCTAATGCCCTCTTACAGACCGCTTGTTAAAGTCACCAAACCGGTTTGTAAGCAGATACAAGTGTGGCGAGAGGGGTCTTCAGAGGCTTTACAGGACTGCTTTGACACCACAGACTGGAATATGTTTAAGCAGGCTGCCACTTACAACAACACCACTGACCTCCAGGAGTACACAGAGACTGTTACAGCCTACATTAACAAATGCACTGAGGATGTAACAGTCACCAAAACCATCACTGTCCGTGCCAACCAAAAGCCATGGATGACAGGTGAGGTCTACAGGCTGCTGAAAGCTCGGAACGCTGCCTTCAGAGCTGGAGACGAGGCGAGCCTGAAGACAGCTAGGGCCAACCATTCCCGTGGCATCAGAGAGGCTAAGAGACAGTACTCCAGAGGAATATCTCGTCGCTTCAACGACAGCAGAGACACACGGAGCCTGTGGCGGGGCATACAGACCATCACAGATTACAAGCCCCCTCCACAGACCTGTGACAGCACCATCTCCCTGCTGAACGAGCTGAACACCTTCTTCGCTCGCTTTGAAGTGCAAAACAGTACCACAGCACAGAAGACCCCACCCCCTCCTGGTGACCAGGTGATGACTCTGTCCCCGGACAGTGTGAGGAGATCCCTCAGCAGGATCAACGCTCGCAAAGCTCCGGGTCCTGACAACATTCCTGGTCGTGTACTGAGAAACTGTGCAGTGGAACTCACTGATGTCTTCACAGACGTCTTTAACATCTCACTCTCCCAGGCTGTCGTCCCCACCTGTTTCAAAACAACCATGATCATTCCGGTACCAAAAAAGTCATCTCCTTCCTGCTTTAATGACTACCGTCCAGTTGCACTTACCCCCATCCTCATGAAGTGCTTTGAACGGCTAGTCATGCAGCACTTTAAATCTGTCCTTCCCCCCTCACTGGACCCCTTCCAGTTTGCATATCGGCCCAACCGCTCGACCGATGATGCCATCTCCACTGCACTCCACTCTGCACTCACACATCTGGACAAAAAAGACTCATATGTCCGAATGCTGTTCATTGACTTCACTTCAGCATTTAACACTATTATACCACAACAGCTCACACAAAAACTGATCCAGCTGGGGCTCAACACCTCACTGTGTAACTGGCTGTTGGATTTCCTCACAGGAAGACCACAAGCAGTACGGGTCGGCAGTAACACATCCAGCACTATCACTCTAAACACGGGGGCCCCTCAGGGATGTGTGCTGAGCCCCCTCCTCTTCACGCTGCTGACCCACGACTGCACTCCGTCACACAGCTCCAACCTCTTCATTAAGTTTGCGGATGACACGACTGTGGTGGGTCTCATTAGCAACAGGGATGAGACGAACTACAGAAGCGAGGTGAGCCGCCTGGCCACGTGGTGTGGAGACAACAATCTCTCTCTGAATGTGGAGAAGACGAAGGAAATTGTTGTTGACTTCAGGAGAGTGCACACTCAGCATGCTCCTCTGACCATCAACGGTGCGTCTGTGGAGAGAGTGAGCAGCACCAAGTTCCTGGGTGTGCACATCACTGAGGATCTCTCCTGGACAAACAGCACTTCTGCACTGGCCAAGAAAGCACAGCAGCGTCTCTACTTCCTCCGCAAACTAAGAAGAGCAAGAGCACCAGCCCCCATCATGTACACATTCTACCGAGGAACCATCGAGAGCATCCTGTCTAGCTGCATCACTGTGTGGTTTGGAGCCTGCAATGCGTCCTGCCAAAAAACTCTCCAACGCATAGTCAGAGCAGCTGAGAGAATCATCGGTGTCCCTCTCCCCTCCCTCCAAGACATCTACAGCACCCGTCTCACCAAAAAAGCCCTCTGCATAGCAGCCGATCCCACCCACCCAATGCAAAGCTTCTTCAGCCTGCTGCCATCAGGGAGGAGACTGCGGAGTCTCCAGGCCAGGACCAGCAGACTGAAGGACAGCTTCACCCATCAGGCTGTCAGGAAGCTCAACTCTCTCCCTAATCTGCTCCCACTCCCCTCACTCCCCTCACTCCCCTCTTCTGCCCCACAAACTTTCTGAACTCTGACACACACACACACACACACACACACACACACACACACACATGTTGGGTTTACATGTTTTATGGGGACATTCCATAGGCGTAATGGTTTTTATACTGTACAAACCGTACTTTCTATGGCCCTACACCTACCCTACACCTAAACCTAGCCCTCACAGGAGATTGTGCACACTTTTACTTCCTCAAAAAAACTCATTGTGCATGATTTATAAGCCTGTTTCCTCATGGGGACCTGAGAAATGTCCCCACAAGGTCAAAATTTACTGGTATTCCTATCCTTGTGGGGACATTTGGTCCCCACAACGTGATGAATACCAGGTACACACACACACACACACACACACACACACACACACACACACACAGACCTGCACCAGTCAGACAGTTACAAGACTGTTCTGACACTTTTACACATTACAAGCTCTGTTGCACTATATTGTTTACATGGTTTGCACTCTGTACCATGTGCCCTTACTTGTATATTGTGTTTTTCATTTTATATATTATGTTTATTTGTATTTATTCATATTTTTTTTAATTCTACCTTTGTATTTAATGTTACTGTTTGTATTTAATGTTACTGTTTGTATTTAATGTTACTTGTATGCACCATGGGTCTGAGAGTAATGCAATTTCAATTCTCTGTATGTCCTGTACATGTGGCAGAATTGACAATAAAGTTGACTTTGACTTTGAACCTACCCTTGTGCTTATTTCTCCCACAAACTGACCTCGGCGGAACGGAACTATGATGTTGGCAACCGTGAACTCTTGGCAATCAAGCTAGCTCTCGAGGAGTGGCGGCACTGGCTTGAGGGATCCCAACATCCATTCACAGTTTTCACGGACCATAAGAATCTGGAGTACCTCCGTTCCGCCAAAGTACTTAATCATCGTCAGGCCAGATGGGCTCTTTTTTTCCACACGCTTCCAGTTCCAAGTAACTTATCGACCTGGATCTCAAAACACCAAGGCAGATGCTCTCTCACGAATCCATGAACCAGACCTTCCCTCCACTCTGTCAGAAACCATACTACCAACCTCTCTTATTGTAGCCCCGGTCACTTGGGACATCCTGACTGAGATCACGGAGGCTCAGTCCCAGGATCCCACGCCCACTGATTGTCCTGCCTCGCTCACGTACGTTCCCAAGGTGCTTTGTTCACGAGTTCCATCAGAAGTTCATTCACTACCCAGCTCTGGTCATCCTGGTATCGAGACCACCTTACAAATCCTCCGAAATCGTTTCTGGTGGCCTTCTCTACGCCCCGACACTATCACCTACGTTAAGAACTGTCAGGTGTGTAACACCTCTAAGGTCCCCCGTCAGCTCCCTGCTGGCCTTCTTCACCCACTGCCTGTGCCCCAACGCCCCTGGTCCCACATCGCCGTAGATTTCGTCACTAATCTACCCTCCTCAAACGGTCACACTACCATCCTAACCATAATTGACCGTTTCTCTAAGGGCTGCGGATTTGTCCCACTATCCAAATTACCCACAGCCATGGAAACCGTCGAGATCCTCTGTAACTTTGTCTTCAGGTTTTATGGCCTGCCTGAGGACATAGTATCTGACCGTGGTCCCCAATTTACCTCTCGTCTATGGTCCAGCTTCTTTCACCTCCTCGGAGTCAATATTAGTCTAAGTTCCGGTTACCATTCAGAATCCAACGGCCAGGCAGAGAGATTGAACCAGGAGTTGACCCGCTTCCTGCGCTCCTACTGCCAAGACCATCAGGAGGATTGGAGTCGCTTCCTCTTCTGGGCTGAGTATGCCCAGAACTCATTACTTAAACCCTCCACCAACCTCACACCCTTCCAGTGTACCTTAGGCTTTCAACCACCTCTATTCCCCTGGTCCGGGGAACCTTCTGATCTACCCGCGGTCAACTCCTGGTTCCAGCGCAGCGAGGAGGTCTGGAATCGGGCCCACGTCCACCTGCAGAGGGCAGTCGGACGCACCGAAGCTCAGGCCAATCGCCGGCGCCGGCCTAACCCTCCTTACCCAGGCCAATGGGTGTGGCTCTCGACCCGGGACCTTCGGCTACATTTACCCTGCAAAAAGTTAAGTCCCAGGTACGTTGGTCCTTTTAAGATTATTAAACAAATCACCCCTGTTTCATTTCGCCTTGAACTCCTCGCTGAATACCGTATCTCACCCACTTTCCATGTCTCTCTGTTTAAGCCCGCTGGTGACCCGGGAGGAGTGGAGAACCCAGAGGAGACCGCTACGCAGGGACCCTCCCCCATGATAATCGACGGCGAGGAGGCCTACCAGGTAAATTCCCTCCTGGACTCCAGGCGCCGGAATGGTCGTCTCCAGTACTTGGTCGACTGGGAGGGGTTCGGCCCCGAGGAGAGGTCCTGGGTACCTGCCGAGCATATCCTCGACCCCTCTCTAACCACCGATTTCCACTCCACACAGCCAGATCGGCCAGCTGCAGTGCTTTACAACTATAGAACAGGAAGAATTAAATAAACTTATCACCACATCTAAACCAACAACATGCCTATTAGATCCTGTACCCACTAAATTACTAAAAGAATTGTTACCTGTAGCAGAAGTACCGCTTCTTAATATTGTTAACTCATCGTTATCTTTAGGTCATGTCCCAAAACCATTCAAACTGGCGGTTATTAAACCTCTTATTAAGAAACCACAGCTAGACCCTAGTGAATTGGCAAATTACAGACCCATTTCTAATCTTCCATTTATGTCTAAAATTTTAGAAAAAGTTGTGTCTGCTCAATTGTGCTCCTTCTTGCAAAAAAAAAAAAAGATCTCTTTGAAGAATTTCAGTCAGTTTTCAGGCCCCACCATAGCACAGAAACTGCACTTGTAAAAATCACAAATGACTTGCTACTTGCATCAGATCAAGGCTGCGTCTCATTGCTAGTTTTACTTGATCTTAGTGCTGCGTTCAACACTATAGATCATGACATACTCATAGATCGATTACAAAGCTATACAGGTATTCAAGGGAGGCTTTAAGATGGTTCAGATCATACCTGTCCGATCGCTAACACTTTGTTTATTTAAACGGGGAGTCATCGCAGCTATCACCAGTAAAGTATGGAGTGCCACAAGGATCTGTCCTGGGTCCTTTGCTATTTTCAAAATACATTTTACCCCTTGGTAATATTATTAGGAAATATGGGATTAGTTTCCATTGTTATGCTGATGATACTCAACTATATATCTCAACAAAACCAGAGGAAACTTCTAACTTAGCCAAGTTAACAGAGTGTGTTAAAAATGTGAAAGACTGGATGACCAATAATTTTCTATTGTTAAATTCAGAGACCGAGATATTACTTATTGGACCAAAAAACTACACAGAATCTCTTAAACTGCAATTTGCAACTAGATATACTGTTACTCCTCTACAGTAAAAAATCGGGGTGTTATATTAGACAGCAACCTGTCTTTTGAAAATCATATTTCTCATGTTACAAAAACAAGCAATTGCCAAGCTACGGAACATGTTACCTGTTTATGATGCAGAAAAGTTAGTTCATGCATTCATGACATCTAGACTGGACTATTGTAATGCACTACTAGGTGGTTGTCCTGCATCTTCAATTTACAAGCTACAGGTAGTCCAAAATGCAGCTGCTAGAGTCCTTACCAGGTCAAGAAAATATGATCATATTACCCCAATTTTACAGTCTCTGCACTGGCTACCTATTAGTTTCCGTATCACTTACAAAATATTACTTCTTACCTGTAAGGCCCTTAATGGTTTAGCTCCTGCATACATAACTAGTCTCCTAACACGCTACAATCCATCACGCTCCCTAAGGTCGCAAAACTCTGGACTTTTGGTAGTACCTAGGATAGCAAAGTCCACTAAAGGAGGGAAAGCCTTTTCACATTTGTCTCCCAAACTCTGGAATAGCCTCCCTGATAACGTTCAGGGTTCAGACACACTCTCTATGTTTAAATCTAGATTAAAGACTCATCTCTTTAGCTAAGCATTCACATAATGTATCTCATAACGTTGTACTTCAGTTACATCTAATCACATGCAGATAAACATTCTTCAGCTTGGACTAAACACGAAATTTTTGCTTGGCTGGAACAGCAGCTATGCTAATTATTTCTCTATTTGTTTCTCTGTTTCTGCCACAGGATTTCCATCCCGTGGTAACTAGGAATTACACAAGATTAAGTCTGGATTCAGAAGAAGAGATGATGCCAGCCTTGAAACAACATACAGCACTACACTATTTTTCTACAAGTCTGAATGCAACACATAATCATTACTATTAGTATTCATCATCTGTTTGATTACACCATTACTGATTTTAACATTTATACCATATGTACATCGACTTGATATACAGTAGTCACCACTAATAAGCTACTAAATATATTGTAGTAGCCTACATTTTGTACAGCTGCTTTGCAACGATTTGTATCGTGAAAAGCGCTATACAAATAAACTTGAATTGAATTGAAAAGGTTCAAGGATGTAGGCTACATGACTTTACAAATATTTGACAAATTAAAATATGTCATGTAAAAATATAATTCTGTGTCTATTTCAATTTGCAGCAGCATTTTCCATGTAGTGTAATGCTCTTTTCACATAATTAAATGTTCTCTAATGTTCTCTAAACTGTTTTATTAATTAGAGTAATGAAATTAACATTTAAATCCTACTCAGCCAACAGCAAGAAGACTCACAAAATAATGAAGAACAGTTGAAAAGGAGATGGCCACAATACCAAGTATTCGAAGAATATTAAAATCCAACATGAAAAAAAATAGATGTTGCATTTTGCATTTATAGGAAATAAAAATGACTAAGTAAATTTAACAGATGTGGCTGTGATTACGGTATATATCTCGAATAACCTTTTCATCTGCCATCCTTTCATTCAATACAATAATCAGCTTCATATTTGATGGGTTTGTGCTCAGGCAACAACAAAAAAATTCTCAGAAAGAGCATGACAGCGAGGCACACTTTTCTATCCCTCTGTATACAGTGGCTGTACTAATGTGCTCTGACTATCATTTAAAAATGACACAGCTCAAATAAATAGGCATGTGGATATGGCAAAAAAAAAACAAAAACAAAAAAAAAAAAAAACTTTTCCTACTTATTAGTATTATTGTCTTGTTTTTTCCAATAAAAAAGAAAAGATTCTCAAGTCAAGATGCATTTTCCACATAAGGTAAAAAATTACATAAGGTTACATAAGATTTTTTTTTTAAGTGCATTTTTCTTATTTTATTTGCAATTGCATTAAGATTATTTTTCATGTTTTAAGTAAAACGCACTTAATTTAGATTCCAAAATACTCACTAAGAAAAGCTTTTTTGCAGCGTGAATGAATCAATGAATCACTCTGGGTTTACTGAAGAAAACTTGCTCCCGACCAGGTTAGGTTCACAGAGTAAGTTACCACAGTAACTGACTCTGAGTACAAGTTACCTTTCTTTCAGAAACAGGCTTGACAAACCTCCCATTCTGAAATGGAAAACCCAGACTTTCCCTTATTTCAGAGTTAACATACTCAGAGTTTTCATTTAACCTCCTTTCTGAAACAGGCCCCAGGACTTCTTTCAGATCACATTTTGATAAAACACTATGTGATTGCCGCACATGTGAACAAACACCAGTTTTGGGCATTTGCCAGTGATTAAAAATTGGAGCTAAAACTATCCCTTCATCTTTGCCTTTTATTTAATAAACAAACACAGGTAATGGCTCCTCTGCAAACCTGTAGTCTGGAACCTAACAGGAAATAATGTAGCACAGAAATGGCAGTATAACAGGAATAACAACAGTCGGAAACCAGCAATGGTAACACTGTATAATCAGCAATACAGCACAAAGGATTTTATAAGTAGCATTTTCCAAAACTGATTTAAGAAAGGCTTCTGAACTAGCAAATGGAGGAGTCACAATATACACAATATACTTTGAGATAAATAATGGGTTGCAGATTATAAAATTTATTATTACAGATACAATACAAAGAGTATTAAAACCATTGCTGGTCTATCCTGTTTGACATAATAGATCAGTGATGTGATACTCACCTGTGGAGGACAGAAGCAGATGGCTTTGCATGCAAATGATGACAAAAAGATGGAAATAATGAACTGAAGGAAGGAGAGCACCAACAACAGGCCACTGATCTCAGCGCTGTGAAGCTTAATAAAATTAGTTTTGGTGTTAAATAAACATCACAATATTGCCCCTCATCCAGAAACAGAGTCTTTGCTGGATTTGAGTTCTTAAGAGACTGTGATATAGCAAAATATTTAACCTTCATTAAAGCATTAAGTGATACATACCCTTAAAATATACGCACATGCACTTTCATATTCTTCATATTGTCTAAATAGTGCGTATTGAACTTCAAATGCAAAAATAAGGACAGCAATCCCAGAAGTTATGGCACTGATCACATTCACTCCAAGAGAAGCTTTCACCTATTTATTTAAAGTAAAACAAATACATTTTATTTATACACAAATATACAGTGCAACTACGCTCAAGTGGCCACTTTGAGTATAACTTATCTACACAATGCAATAATTTAACAGCCTAATAATGTGGCTGCGAGTAACAGTAAAATGCTGCAAATAATTCTGGACAGAAGATAGGTGCAGTAGCAGGCTTCTCCGCCAAGTCTGGAACTACAGGGCATTGGAGTTCACCAATGGAAAACAAATGGAATTCAAGCGCACATATCCTAGCTAAAGGAATGGTGCAGCAAGCAGAACACCCTGAGCCCGTACTTCAAACGGGCTCCCACCCGAAGATTATGAAATCTTGCAAAGGTGTTAGGTGTTGCCCAACCTGCAGCTCTGCCCAGGAGGCAACACACTAGTAAAATGAGCCCTCACTCCCAAGGGGCATGGCTCACCTTGGGTCTGGTGTGCCAAGGTGATGGCATCCTCCATCCAATCCGGATACGTTCCACGTAAATGCGCAAAATGCGGATGGGGCACAGCAACGCAAGGGCCAGGTCTGCCACCTCCGGGGACAGTGCAAGGCACTTGGGCACATAACCAGGCCGGGGTCTCAAGGTAAGGTGAGAATCAGCTGGACCAAATTCAAGGTACAATTCATTGACCGAGAATGCCTTCACGTCTCCTACCCTCTTGACTGAAGCGTGCGCTGATCAGGAGTAAAGTCTTGAGAGACAGATAATTCAGCTCAACTTCATTTAAGGAACACTACTCAATGAACAGACCCAACTTCAAAGCATAGGCCTGCCTCATACAAAGGGCTCTAGTTTGAGTGATAGTATCTATCACAGCCTAAGGAAGGCCAGAGAGATCTACCGACTGGTACCGGCTTCCCAGAATTTACTCCAAATGAGTTGAACCAACTGAGCATAGAGTCTCCATTCTCCAGGGATGGTAAGCTGTCATGAAAGCGCATTGGCTGCACGATTGAGCTCTCCTGGAACATGAATGGCACGCAGCAATTTGAGCCGAGTCTGACTTCAGAGGAGGAGATGGCGGGCGATTTGTGACATGTGACGAGAGCATACTCTGCCTTAGTGGTTGATGTATGCCACCATTGCTGTGTTGTCCATACGGACAAATGCATGCTTTCATTGCAGCAGCAGATGAAACTGGTAAAGTGCAAGCAGTAATGCTAGCAACTTGAGGCAACTGATGTGCCAATTGAGTCAAAGTCTTGTCCAGGAGCCCGAAGCTGCATGCCCGTTGCGCTGAATCCAGCTTCATACAGAGAAAAGAAATGCTCTGCACAGGGGAGAGTTTGCTCTTTTCCCAGTTGACCTGAAGCCCCAGATGGCTGAGGTGCTGAAGCACTAGATCTCTGTGCTTGCACAACAGATGTCGTGAGTGAGGTAATATAAGCCAGTTGTCAAGATAGATGAGGACCCGTATGCCCTTCTCCCAAAGCATGGACAGGGAACCCTCTGCTAGTTTTGTAAAAAAACGCAGGGAGACAGGGACAGCCCGAAGGCAAGGAATTTGTACTAATATGCTTAACCCTCAAAGACAAACCACAGAAACGGGCTGTGTTGAGGCAGAATTGTTTCTTTAGAAGGCGGAACAGGTGTTGACACCGCAGAGGGGCACCCTCGGCAACGGGCAGACAAAGATCTGGTCCTCAGCTTCTTGGTGTTAGGAGTGTCCTGCCGAGAACTGCTGGGCTCCTTAACAGTGTAGCTGAAGAAGCTGGCCTGGTAAACGGGGCCGTCAAGAAAGCAAACTTTGCAGACGTCACGCATCTCAGCCATGTTCAGCCATAGATGGCTTTTCTGGACTACCATGGTGGACATCACCTGACCGAGGGACTGTGCTGTGACCTTAGTCACTCAGAGAGCAAAGTCGGTCACCGTACACAGTCCCTACCCTTTTGCGGGAATGAAAGACAGAATCCTTCCAAAGACACAGTAATACATGGTTAAATAACCTACTGAGTGATAATTAAAATAAAAATTAACCACCTGATTAGTTATTGGTCTTTGTGTGAATGTCCACAAAACTGAAAGACTTTCTGAGTGTATATAAGGAGTAGCCTATTTTAGGAAAATGTAAAAGTTGATAAAAAGGAATTAGGGAGAACTAATAAATGTATTTCAGTTACTTGTACCCAAATAGCATTTCTGAAGGATGTCAATGACTTTTTTATTAATTACATGATTACATATTATTCACACAATAGTGTGAATAATATGTAATCATGTAATTAATAAAAAAGTAACTGTAGTCTGATTATGAATATCTTAAAATGTAATTTAATCTACAATTACTTCATTTTTGGAATCTGTTTATGTAATACAATTTACATGTAATCAGTTAGTAACCAGCTCTGCCAAGAAATTAAATACAGTGAACAACAAATTATTTCCATGTTTCTGCCACAAAATGACATTTCCTTAATACTGAAAGCACATACTCTATTTCTCCCACACTTTCTCTGATGAATGTCTTTAGGAAAGGAAAGGAAAGGAAAGGACGTGTCTTTCATTCCCGCAAAAGGGTAGGAACTGTGTACGGTGATCGACTTTGCTCTCTAAGTGAGATCACAGCACAGTCCCTCGGTTAGGTGATCCATACTCGGAATTTGTGCTCTGCATTTAACCCATCCAAGTGCACACACATGAAGCAGTACAATAAATTATCTGTTCCCAGCAGCTGGGAAACCAAATTCAGGCTGTAATTGACACATCCTACCTCAAAGCTGTGCCTAATAAAGTGACCAGTGTGTGAGTGTGTACACTGTATATTAACTATATATTTTATAAATTACGTAGTATAAAACACCAGGGGATATAAATATTACCATGCGGGGATTAAGTTTTTTCTCTGCAGCAATGGTTAAAGATCCTGCTATAATGAACTATAAAAGAAAGAAAGAAAAACAAACATTATTATTTGCTCACACTTTTTATGTTTTGTGATAATGGAAAACATGGTAAGACATGACTTACAATAATTGATCCCCAGTACACAGTCCCAGTGACAACAGCAATTGAAAGACTGAATCCATTAATAGTTCCCAGTAACACTGTCATCACACCAGTCATTATCTGGACTGCCTATGATTATTAAATACAGACAGATAAATAATGAGTAAACAAGTGTTATAGTGTCATTTTTGGCATTGCCATTTTATTTAAACTAAGTGGGGGGACATCAAACATTTGATAGTAAAAAAATATGGTATTAAACACAATTGAGAATTTGGAAACTTTATTACCCCAAGGGTCTTTGGCTGTGCTTTAAGAAACTTTTTCAGACGATTCACATTGTTGGGTGCAGTAGTCATTGACATCCTTCAGAAATGCTATTTGGGTACAAGTTAACAAAAATCATTGTGTAGTTAGAATATTAAAAAAAAATCTTACAGTTATATTATGTACTCTTATAATAGAAAACAACAATCTTGTAAATGAAAAAGATCCGTATTCTTTTGATTTTCTGACATAAATGATCTATTCAAAAAGAGCTTAAAATAAAACATCATTAATGAGCAGCAGCACACAATAATAAATAATTACAGGACATTTGCCATTCCCATGTCTGTAATAAGAAAAATTAGAAGAGCTGTACTTTTGCATTTTATGAATCAAAACATTTTACCATAAAACATTTTACCTTAATGAAAATCCAGTAAACAGTTGTTCCTCCTCCCAGTCTTCTCTGAATGCTTGGCAAATGCTGCCACTGTAGAATGAACCACAAATATAAGAACTTTGCCTTTAAATTCTGCTTCTATTTTTAGTGTCTTTGAACATTGAAAAAAAAAGTTTGGGTACTTTCAATATCAAAAGTGGCCAGTATTCTTATAGTCCTTGTTCCTGGATATACATTCAAATGATTTACTTTGAATTGCAAAGTAGAATGTAGAAATACAGTAACTATTTTAATACTGTATATGGTCACACATTACTTTGAGGGTGTGAGAATGTCGGTTGAATAATTTCTTCTTTAACCTTCGAGCACCAGCTAAAAAATGTTACCATGACCATGAGAATTGTATTGACAGTATTGTTGAAAAAAATTGAGATAGATGACTTGTTTAGTCTGTATCTTATTTACACAAGTAAGACACAAATGTAATACATTTTAACAAGAATATAGACGAATAACTAGCACAACTACTAAATAAATACCATGATGACACACAAGATATGTGTGTTATTTGTTATTTGTCTGAGTCTTCTCAAACCTCCTGCCCTGTGTATGCTGAACTGCTGGAGGTTATGGAACACGTCACAGCAAGGCTTGACTTGCCATGGAAGTAGGTGAGGGAGGTGGTGCTGCAGGGTCGTCTCGATGAGCGTTACCTTTCTAACCATAGCCCCCATTCTCAAGAGAGCCTTCCATTTCTTGCCGATCTCCACATGGAAAAACCCATTCTCCTCTCACATCCACAGATTTCAGCACACCAGTTAGGAAAATATTGAAGTAATGCGCGAGAACGGGTATGAGCGGTTGCCCCCTATAGAAGAGACGCTAGCATGCTATCTCTCTAGTGGTGAGACATCCTCTCTTAAGGCTCCCTCGCTGTCATCCAAACCTCTTCAAGATACATCCTGTTTGAATGGCATAGTGGTTACGGGGAGGCATTTCTGGGTGAACTTGGCAGATATCGGGACGAAAGAGAAGGTTTTGCCTCCGGTTTTTGTTTTGGAACTTTTCGGTACCTCTGTCGAGACGGTGGTTGAGAAGGTCAAAAGGCAAGGCAAGGCAAGTTTATTTATATAGCACATTTCATACACAATGGTAATTCAAAGTGCTGTACATAAAAGGAATTAAAATCATAATATCGTAAAAATCATAAAAATTAATAATAATAATCACAACAGTAAAAACAGAGAATTTAAGAACTTTTAAGATAATTTAAAAAATTGATTTAAAATTAATTAACACAGTAAAAATGATTATACATAGAGTAATGCAATCTGTTCGGACGTAGCACAGTGCTCATTCAATAAATGCAAAACTAAACAGATGAGTATTAAGTCTGCTTTTAAATGTGGCTAATGTATTAGCACATCTGATCTCTTCTGGAAGCTGATTCCAACTGTGGGCAGCATAATGGCTAAAAGCGGATTCCCCTTGTTTTGTGTGAACCCTTGATATTACTAACTGACTCAATCCTAGTGATCTAAGTTGTCTGTTAGGTTTATATTCAGTGAGCATATCTGCAATGTATGTAGGTCCTAGGCCATTGAGTGCTTTATAAACGAGTAAAAGTACTTTAAAATATATCCTAAACATACCTGGAAGCCAGTGTAAGGACCTGGGGACTGGTGTGATATGCTCTGATTTTCTGGTTCTAGTCAGAATCCTGGCAGCAGCATTCTGAATGAGCTGCAGCTGTCTAATAGTCTTCTTGGGAAGGCCAGTGAGGAGACCATTACAATAGTCCACCCTGCTTGTGATAAAGGCATGAACAAGTTTCTCCAAGTCTTGACGGGAAACAAAACATCTAATTCTTGCAATGTTTTTGAGATGATAGTATGCTGATTTAGTTACTGCTTTGACATGGCTACTGAAACTGAGGTCTGACTCCAGAATCACACCAAGATTCTTGACTTGATTTTTTGTTTTTTGACCCCTAGCGTCAAGGTACGCATTTACCTTATGAACTTTATCTTTGTTTCCAAATGCAATTACTTCTGTTTTCTCCTTGTTTAACTGAAGAAAGTTTTGGCACATCCAACTTATAATTTCATCAATGCATTGGCAGAGAGAGTCAATGGGGCTGTAGTCATTTGGCGATAAGGCTAGGTAAATCTGGGTATCATCTGCATAGCTGTGATAGCAATTTGATTCTTTCTCATTATTTGACTTAGTGGGAGCATATACAGGCTGAACAACAGCGGCACAAGTATTGAGCCTTGTGGGACTCCGCATGTCATGGACGTCCACTTAGACTTATGTTCTCCTATGCTCACATAATAGCCTCTCCCTTCTAAGTATGACCTGAACCATTTGAGAACCATCCATCCAGAAAGCCGGACCCAGTTTTCCAGTCAATCTAGAAGAATGTTGTGATCGACAGTGTCGAACGTAGCACTGAGATCTAGTAATACCAGCACTGATATTTTGCTAGAGGGGCTGTTTCATTGAGGACCGTTGCACTGCAGCTGTCTTCTAGCCATGCTTCATTTAGAAACATAAAATCCAGGTTGTTTGTGGTTATAAAATTATTAATCAGAAGTGATTTATTTTTTAGTGAGTGAATGTTTAAAAATGCTAGCTTGATGATATTACTTATTGTCTCTAGAGGAATCTTAGTTTGATGCCTAACAGGCCTCAGATTAGATGAGTCAACCGTACGACTTGAGAAGGCCTTAGACTTTCTATCACATATTAAAACAGAAATAGGGAAAACTACAGGCACACTGGGTTCCCGCTTGTTCTGTAAACATTCCTGATTATTGCTGCTATTGTAGCGGGGACCCGACACATATCACTGAGAGCTGTTATCAGTTGTTTTTGGTTCACTCACAGCAGACGGAGGAGGGTTTGGGCCCTGACGTTGTGGCAGCGGCCGGAGAGCTCTCACAGGAGGAGGAGGGCGAGCTGGGCCCACAGGCTTTGGTGGTTGTGGTGCCCGCCGTTTTTTAGTTGATAACTGGGAGCTTGCAGCTAAAGAGTGGGAGAGTCTGGTTTCAGCATATACCAGTTCCTCCATTTTCTGTGAGAAGCTTAGAAGTGGAGATGCTGGAGAGAGGGATAATGTGTCTGGTGAATGGAGCTCTGGCTCTGGTGTTTCCGGTGGCTGAAATATGTTGTCCTGGCTTCCCTGGCTGTTTACCAGAAAGTCGTCCTTTGGTGCTGAGTCTTGGAGCTGTTGTAGTACGTCACAGTCTGTCTGTGATGAGCTCTGTGGGCAGGGCTCAGCCAGGAAGGTGTCCATAAGCAGTGCTTGTTGTGGCTGTGTGGCGTTGTCAGTGTCCTTATGGGTTGTGTTGACCACATGATGACTCTGAAGCTGATAAGATGTCCTGTTGTCACTCCTACTTTGTCCAAGTGTGTGTGTGCCATTCATGTTGGGTGGACTGGCACATTCTACTGATGGATGCCGGAGTGAAAAATAGATATTGTCCTTTAGCACTCTCGCACCAAGTTTGTTTGGGTGGAGGCCGTCCAGTTTGAACAGTTGTCTATGGCCCCAGAAAAGATTGAAGTTGTCAATGAAGTTGACTCCTTTTAGACTGCAGGTTCTTTGTAGCCAGGTATTCAGTCCAAGCAACCGTGAAAACATGTTAGTTTCCCTTGCTGGGAGTGGTCCACTGATGAACGACTGAACTTCAAGTCTTTGAAGTATTTCAATGAGTTCACCGAAATCCTTCTTTAGGAGTTCTGACTGCTCTTTCCGAATATCGTTCTTTCCCACATGGATGATGATTCGATTTGCAGTCTTGTGTTTCATTAGAATGTTCCGAAGTTCCTTGTTCACTTCAGAGTCGGTTGCTTGAGGAAAGCAGCATGTAGTTGTAGTTCTGCTACTGATATTTCTGATAATGGAGTCACCCACTATCAGAGTCCTGGGCTCGGCTGCGCTCTGAGCTGAGTGCCGCTGTCTGCTCGACCTTGCACGCCTGTTTGTAGCGATGTTAGCAGCTGGCTGATACAATCCATGTTCAGTCACATTTGGGAATTCCTCACCCACATTCATTAATGCTTCAAATCTGTTTTCAAGCAGTATAGGGGGTGGTAAAACACCAGTTTTACGCAGCAATATGAGATACTCTTGACAGTCTGATGTCTCGAGTGCCTTTGGGTCTTGCTCCCTGTTTGTGCCATCGATTTGTGTGTCGATCAGTTTTGGCTTGTTCCTCTACACTTAAAAACTGTCGATATTGACTAGATTCACAGGACTCACCGGCTGTATGCTGAGGGGATCTGTGATGATGATCTTCTGTGTGTTCCGCCTGTTTTGGAAGTCCAGCAAGTAACTTTGTTTCTAAAACCACAATCCTTTGTAGAAGTCTGTGGCAGTTCGTGCAGCAAGTAGATTCCAGAAGAGGCATTTTCTTTCTTCTCTGTTGAAAGTAGGCAGCTGTGTTTTCCCGTCTCCGGAATGTAAGCTGCTGGCAGTGGGAGGCAAAAAGTCTCCTTTTTCGTAATGTTTGTATCAAAAATGTGTTGTCTGAGCACTGTGCTGATCTGCTGAAGTTAAAATCTTAGAAAAATGTGAGAAAAGTTCATAAACAGGAAGCAAAGCGCGGAGCAGTAGCAAGAGCGTCCGAACAGTAGCAAAGCCGGAAGAGAACCTTTGAAGGCGAAGGCGCGGTCAGCTGCCTTTAGAACCTTCATTCCAAGAAGGACCAGGTCTGAGCCCGAACAGAAAAGGGGTCCTGGCCCGTCTTGATCTGAGGATCGAAGGTGGGTGCAGAAGACTAGTGTCGTGACTTGTGCCCCTCCCCTGCCCTCGGGTGGTCCTGGGAGGCGGCATGAGTCAAAGGGAGGTAGGCAAGACCTGAGGTAGGTGATCCAGACAAGGCGTTCTCAATGCTCTCATCCAGACCCGAGTAATACTAAGAAAACCTGACCATCTACTCACCTTCCTTGGGGGGCCTCTTTCTTCCCCTCCCTAATTCCAAGTCCTCATTGGACTCTGCTGTCTGGAGTCCTGTGCAGGAGCCAGGTTGGGTGAGTTTGATCCTTTTATTTTTTAAAAGAAAATCTATCTTGAGGTTGTATGATTCTGTTACTAGAATACTTTGCATTTTTTGTGGGACCTGTTGTTCTGTGTCTATTTCGTTTCAGGGAAGGGACCTCTATGACCCCTTTCTGTTACTGATTACTGTGATGGCATCCGCTGATTCTGGATCCAGTCTGTATGGTAGTCCTCTCCGGGCCATGCCTGCTGGATCATGCAGCCATTTCCTGGCTTCTATGGAAGCCCCGCTGGGAAGCCATCAAGTCTCCTGTATAACACTGCAGCTCCATGACCCTCAGGTCCCTCGTTCAGGTTGAACTTTCGGAGCATAGGCTACATTATGTCCTCCCTAATGTCCTGGCTGGGTGTTGCTTCGAGGAGCTGCCTGGCCAGGACACGCTAACCCAGGTCTCGCCCAGAGGGGCTTATTCTGGGTCAAGTAACATCCACCTCAAACCTCATTCAACATTCAGAGTCTGGGTCCCTTTCGCTCACGTGCTGATTGACCCCACTCCTTCACTCCTGGCTGAACATGCGTGCCTTAAGAGGCCACCTGAATGAAACATCTATCTGTGTCCCGTCCTAAGGGACGTCCTGTTTCGGGGTATCCACCCAGTCATCATACCCTACCTCATACCGTCTATGGTGATCTAGCACCCATGCTATTTATCTATACCCCTGAAGAGAATACCTATGACACAGCCCGAGGGCAAGGGACACTGCTGCTCTTTATGCAGCCACACTGGGATGAATCACATTCTAAGGACTTCTCGCTGCGGAGAGGTTCTCTTAAAGAGCTTGTTGCCCCAGGGGCGGACCAGGTGTACCTCTTCGCCTAAACCACCGTTTTGCAGTTAGTTCAACAGCGGCTCTTTGGGCCTCTCTGTTAAACTGCCCTCACGGTCGAACCAGTGCTTTGCCCCTCTGAGAAGTGGGCTTGAGGGCACTGCCTTCTCCTGCGTTCATCACTATGGCTCTGAGGAGCTATAGCTCTTCAGCTACTTATGGTCTAGCCAGGAACCACTCCCATCTCACGAAGGTAAGCTACTAGACCTATTGCTCCCAGTTTGAGCCTGCCTCAGCTTGATGCCTGAGAATGCCATGACCGCATATCCAACTACTATGTGTTGCCATATGGTCTCTGCCTGGACAGCTGTCATCTCATGAGATCCCTACTACCTTTTGAAATGTCCCATCCCCTTTTTAAGCTGGATCCCATTTCTGCGAGCCCCCCTTTGGTCTGTCTCTTGGGATTAAGGCAGGCCCCACCTTGGGCCATTAACCATGCATGCTGTCAGGTTTGGCTTTCTCTTGTTAAAGAAAACCAAGAGAGAAGCCCTCCGCTTGAGCTCCGTGACAATAACATCAGATGATTGGCTGCTTACTACCCCACTGATAAGTTTGCCATTTAGTTGGTTGAGCTTAGCCTTGCTCCCTCATCTTAGAGGGTCACCTCATGAGCATGTCGCCCCTCTAAGTATGCTGGCCCCTGTTGAGCACCCAAGTTCCCTCTTATCCTGATCCTAATATATATAATACAGAGAAACAATTGATAAAGCTTGGCTTATTGAATATCAGGTCCCTTTCTACGAAAGCACTTTTTGTAAATTATATGTTCACTGATCATAACCTAGATGTGCTCTGTTTGACAGAAACCTGGCTAAAACCAGACAATTACATTATTTTAAACGAGTCCACCCCCAGGATTACTGTTATAAACATGAACCGCGTCTAAAAGGTAAAGGGGGAGGTGTTTCTACTATTTATAGCAATATTCTCAATGTCTCTCAGAGAACGGGCTTCAAATATAACTCGTTTGAAGTAATGGTGCTTCATATAGCATTATCCAGAGAAACAAGTGCTAATGATAAATCCGCCGTGACGTTTGTACTGGCTACTGTATACAGGCTACCAGGGCACCATATAGACTTTATTAAATAATTTGCCGATTTTCTATCCGAGTTAGTGTTGGCCACAGATAAAGTCTTAATAGTGGGTGATTTTAACATCCATGTTGATAATGAAAAAGATGCATTAGGAACAGCATTTATAGACATTCTGAACTTTATTGGGGTTAAACAACATGTGTCAGGACCTACTCATTGCCGAAATCATACTCTAGATTTAATACTGTCACATGGAATTGATGTTAATGACGTTAAAATTCTGCAGCAAAGCGATGATATCTCAGATCATTATCTAGTCTCTTGTATACTCCAGATAGCTAAAACTGTAAATTCAACTCCTTGCTACAAGTATGGTAGAACCATCACTTCCACTACAAAAGATTGCTTTGTAAGTAATCTTCCTGACTTATCTGAATTCTTCAGCATATTCAGAAAAACTTGATAATGTAATAGAAACAATGGACTCTGTTTTTTTCTAGCACTTTAGATACAGTTGCTCCAGTACGCTTAAAAAAGATTAAGAAAAACAGTGTAACACCGTGGTATAACTATCACACTCGCGCCCTAAAGAGAAAAGCATGGAAAATGGAACGCAGCTGGAGGAAAACAAAACTAGAGGTTTTTCGTTCTGCTTAGCGTGAATGTAACTTATCTTATAGAAAAGCTTTAAAATCTGCCAGATCGGATTACTTTTCATCTCTCTTAGAAGAAAACAAACATAACCCTAGGTATTTGTTCAATACCGTTGTTAAATTAACGAAAAATATAGCAGCAACAGGTGCAGACATTTCCCAACAGCATAGCAGTAATGAATTTATGATGTACTTTACCTCCAAGATAGACACTATTAGAGATAAAATTGTAACCATACAGCCGCCCGCTACAGTATCGCATAAGATAATGCGCTGTAGATCTCCTGAGGAACAATTCCACTCATTCTCTATTATAGGAGAGGAAGAATTGTATATACTTGTTAAATCATCTAAACCCACAACATGTATGTTAGACCCTATTCCATCTAATCTACTAAAGGAGGTACTTCCAGAAGTCATAGATCCTCTTCTGAATATTATTAATTTGTCACTATCGTTAGGATATGTCCCCAAAACCTTCAAACTGGCTGTTATTAAGCCACTCATTAAAAAACCACAACTTGACCCCACTGAATTAATTAATTACAGACCAATTTCGAATCTCCCTTTTCTGTCAAAGATACTAGAAAAGGTAGTATCCTCACAATTATGCTCCTTCTTAGAGAAAAATGGTATCTGTGAGGATTTCCAGTCAGGTTTTAGACCGTATCATAGCACTGAGACTGCTCTTATTAGAGTTACAAATGACCTGCTCTTGTCAACCGATCGTGGTTGCATCTCTCTATTAGTGCTACTGGATCTTAGTGCTGCATTTGATACTATTGACCACAACATTCTTTTAAATAGACTTGAAAATTATGTAGGCATTAATAATAGTGCACTGGCATGGTTCAAATCGTACTTATCTGACCGTCATCAGTTTGTGGCAATAAATGAAGAGGTATCATTTAAATCGCAAGTGCAGTATGGAGTACCTCAAGGCTCAGTACTAGGCCCATTTTTACGCTTTACATGTTACCCTTGGGAGATATCATCAGGAAACTTGGTGTTAGCTTTCATTGTTACGCTGATGATACTCAGCTCTACATTTCTTCACGGCCCGGCGAAACATACCAATTTGTAAAACTAACAGAATGCATAGCTGATATTAAACAATGGATGGCGAATAACTTAATGTTAAATTCTGAAAAAACAGAGGTGTTAATTATTGGACCTAAAACCTCCACAAGCGATAACCTAGAACACAGTCTAATACTAGATGGCTGCTCTGTAAATTCGTCGCCATCAGTTAGGAACCTAGGTGTGCTATTCGATAGCAATCTCTCCTTTGAAAGCCACATTTCTAGCATTTGCAAAACCGCATTTTTCATCTTAAAAATATATCGAAATTACGACCTATGCTGTCAATGTCAAATGCCGAAACATTAATTCATGCGTTCATTACCTCAAGGATAGATTATTGTAATGCTTTATTGTGTGGTTGTTCTGCACGCTTAATAAATAAAGTCCAGCTGGTCCAAAATGCAGCAGCAAGAGTTCTGACTAGAACCAGAAAGTATGACCATATTAGCCCGGTTCTGTCAACACTGCACTGGCTCCCTATAAAACATTGTATAGATTTTAAAATCTTGCTAATTACTTATAAAGCCCTCAATGGTTTAGCTCCTCAGTACTTGAGCGAGCTTCTATCGCATTATAGTCCCTCACGTCCACTGCGTTCTCAAAATTCTGGCAATTTGATAATACCTAGAATATCAAAATCAACTGCCAATGGCAGATCATTTTCTTATCTAGCGCCTAAACTCTGGAACAATCTACCTACCACTGTTCGGGAGGCAGACACACTCTGTCAGTTTAAATCTAGATTAAAGACACATCTCTTTAACCTGGCTTACACATAAAAACATTAACACATTCCTATAATTCAAATCCTTTAAAGAATTGTTAGGCTGCATAAATTAGGTCAACCGGAACCGAAAACACTTCCCATAACACCTGATGTACTCGTTGCATCATAAAAAGAATGGCATCTACGCTAATATTAGTCTGTTTCATTCTTATTCCGAGATCACCGTAGCCACCATACCCAGCGTGTATCCGGATCAGATGGTCACTGAAGTCCCCCGGATCCAGTCCGTACCCAGCTTAGATCATGGATCACCACCTGGAGATGTCTTCTATAGCCCTGAATGTCAACCAGATAAGCTCCAGAGACGGATCATCACTAAAGACCTCGCCAACCTAGACAGCCATCGGCGCTACTCCACAGGAACCTGTTGAGTTCTCTACAATCGGACATTGGTACAAACTGCTGGTTTCGTCTGGCCAGAGGAGAACTGGTCCCCCGACTGAGCCTGGTTTCTCCCAAGGTTTTTTTCTCCATTTCTGTCACCTGTGGAGTTTTGGTTCCTTGCCGCTGTCGCCTCTGGCTTGCTTAGTTGGGGACACTTTCTAGCGATATCGTATACTATTTGAACTGAACTGACAATGATATCACTGAATTCATTGATGAACTGCCTTTAACTGAAAATTGATTGTTCACAATAATGTGTTACTTACACACTATTGTGCTGTTTAAATACTGTGCAGTTGCTTTGACACAATCTGTATTGTTGAAAGCGCTATATAAATAAAGGTGACTTGACTTGACTTGACTAAGAAGGAACCATATGGCCATGAAGCAGCTCTGTAGAGTTCCATTTCAAAGGAACTCTGACGTTGTGAAGGAGGCCAAAAAATGGTTTGAAAAAAATGAATGTCAAGAAAAAATGCATCAAAGCATTTCTTATTCTGGATCCAATTATTTGCAAAAAGGCAAATTT
Organism: Garra rufa; assembly: GCF_049309525.1. Taxonomy (NCBI): domain Eukaryota; kingdom Metazoa; phylum Chordata; class Actinopteri; order Cypriniformes; family Cyprinidae; genus Garra; species Garra rufa. Next base: position 16,628,200 of record NC_133372.1, read on the forward strand.
GACACAGCCTATATAGAAAGACAACAAATGGCACTGGCAATAGGCTACAATGACAAGCAATGGTGCACTGAGTTCTGTATATTGTATTTTGTTGTCCATTGTGTAATTATTGACTGAAAGAGCTCATATACTTGTTTGCAAGTTGTGTTGTTTGAAGGTAAAATTTGCTTTTGTTGCATATTTTAAATATTTTGGCGTGGTCAGAGCCTTTTGCAAACAAAATGTGTCTTTTTGACCATGAGTGCCACTGTTTAGGCCTGTGTATTAACTGTTTTGAAAATGTGGAGTTTGAGTTGACGACTGCATCAAAGCAATCATGAAAAACTGTAACAACATGGTCTACAATAGTGGCCCTTATTTCATCTAATAGGTGCCTCTGTTCTTGGCCTCTTCTGCCTCTACCTCTGTTGTGCCTTTTTACCCTACCACCATGCATCCTTACTCCTCTTCTTCCTCTCAGCTGTTGACCCTGATTGTTTTCTCGATGTTCATCCATTGTCAGAATTTGTAACTCTTGTGTTGTCCTCACTCTATATGCTTTCCGATTGAAGGTTCATGGAATGCACCTTTGAGCTACTTCAGAGAACTGGTTTGTAATTGGTTGATCTATATTCTCTTCATTAGTGAAAGTCAAAATTCACTAGCACAATTCATGGCAAATTTACAAAATGTTTAACAGAAATGTGTAGAAAATATGCTTGACAGTTTATGACAACTAGATCAACCATTTTGCATTTAATGACTTATTGACTTATGATGAACTAATGACTTGAGGTTTTGAGGGGTAAGACAATTGCACAGAGAACTATATAATACATTTTGAGTAACATGATATTAGCAACTGATAATGTGGGAAACCACAGACAAATGTACATAATCAGTTGCATGAATGTACCAAGTAATCGCAATTTGTTCAAAAGAATGAGAAACTGCTTTTATGCTGTGCACAAGTGACTAGATGATATGGAGTTTGAACATACAGTCATTCATTAGTAGTTCAAGTTATTTCACAGTGCATTAACTAATGTTAACAAAAAACTTTTGATTTTACAGTTTTTCTCAGTCACTTAGTTGCATTTTTTGAATGATCCTTAAAGGGAAACTTTTGCCAAAATGCAATCTGGGGTGTTTTTTGGATTGTAAACGAGTCAAACTTTCATCTAAAGGCATAATTACGATGAAAGAGCCACTTTTAAAATCAACCGTGATTTAGTTTTCTGGTCAAATGGCCGGTGAATGGGAGTGCTATGGACACTACTTTGAGCGCATCAAAATAGATATTTTTACAACACTAAGAAGGCTCGACACACCATGACACTTTGCTCAAAGTATCGCCTGGGTCTCTATACATGAACTCGAGCATTGAGAACATTGTTTGTGTACACAGAGTTTACTAAAAAGAAAGGTTTTGAACAACTCACTTACACTGTTTGGGTTTCCGCTCGCAGCCATCTTGCCAGTCAAGAAGTGTCGATCTCCGAATGCGACGTAATAGTGAGGAGAGTAAAGATGGATAGCTCCTAAAGCATATTTCCATATAAATGCACGGCTAATTTGTTGTTTTGTCGCAAGTGAAAAACAATATTAACCTTCTAGTTGTAAAAAGAGCCTCATATAAGAAACAATACTAAAATCAAAAGCCGGAAAAGGCATGTGTGATCTTGCGTGGATAGTTGTTGCCGGAAGACAGTAGGCTATTGGTGACCTCACCTGAGTGAAGACAAAGCTGAACAGCGAAGACTGAGAGGAAACACCTGAAGACATGGCTGGGAATTACGAAGACGAGGAGTTCCAGTTCGATGGACGTCCATATCTTTTTGAGCCCGAGTGGACGGACGAAGAGCTCCAAGAGATGGAGGAAAGGGCAAGGAGAGAGAGAGAGGAGCCTGCAGCGAAACACGATACAAGTTCGCCTAATCGGTGTTCGGGGAATTGGTGGTGTACGTGTGGGCACTGTGAATTAATGGGCACCGAAACCGAGTGTTTGTGCTGCCAGGAATGAGACCTTCGTCTTGTCAAGAATCCCAAGGACGGCGTGTTACCGAAATGGAATATTTCCCCTCCCTCATAAATCGGACAGTGCTGCAAACTTTTTTCCATATCCCTAAAATCAATTGGAAGCTGCAACCCACCCCAGCAGGACCAGACGGACAGCTATCTGACGAGTAAGTGGCCTAAACAATTTTTAATGGTGTCTGTATATATTTTGAATGATTTTCGTTTGGAATTTATTTGTATTACAGGTTACATTTTGACATAGCCTAGTTACCTACATTATGGCCGAATATTGTTGACCTTTGCTCCCCTCCCCCAGCCAATTCAGACTAGTGGCCTACTGCATTGTTCTGGAGTGGAGTCTGAGAGGTGAGTGCCTGGGAAGGGGTCAAAGAAGAATGCTGCCAAGCTGTGTGGTGACAGCAATTCGAAAGAAGTACCCCTCCCCAAGTGGTGATTACAGAGGGTTCCAGGAGGCAGAGGAAATGTCAAGGCTCCTGTGATAAATTATCTTGAGTCTGTAATGTTTAGATTATAACAACTACTACAACACAACACTACACAATCCAGCTCTATGGTTGTGTAATTTATTTCGCTTTTGACTCTTTGTTCTGTTCACTTTGGTTGTGTTTGAATCACCCTTATTTTGTTTAGTTTTTCTTTGAACATATTTGTAAATATATGTTTACATTTTCCCTTACACATGTGTATATTAAACATTGTTTTACAACAATCATTGCCTTTGTTGTCTTTAGTGAACTTATTTATTTACAAAACTATATACCAAGAACAAAATATATTGAAAGTGTATACATTCAAAGTATTAATAATAAGTATGTTCAAGGCAGATTACTGTCCTTGAACCGTGACCTACTCTTTGCCACCAACTCAGACTTGGCAGGCTTGGTACTGGGGCAATGTTCCGCAAAAGTCTTTATGACGTGGCGGAGGACGGGGCGAGGCTGAATGCTGTGTTCCTCCCTCATCTTTAGCACAGTCTCCATGAGACCTTGATGGAAAGCCTGTGATGTCTTCTTATAAATGGGCTTGGCCACCCACTGATGGCTTGCTTTTGAACAGTGATGGGAATAACGGCGCTATAAATAAATGGCGTTACTAACGGCAATACTTTTTTCAGTAACAAGTAATCAAACGAATTACTGTTTCCCCCGTTACAACGCCGTTACCGTTACTGACAATAAAATGCGCATTACTATAACTGAGAACACTGAAGCGGAATGTATCATTTGCACATGCTTTTGAGTCTTGCTTATTTAAAGTGAAAGAGAGACTCATTTGCGCGCTCTCTTATAGATTATTGTCTGTGCACCCACAGAACGCAAAAAGGACATTGACAGATTTAAACACTTGTTAAGGGAGTAAGCAAATGTAATATTGATTTAATACAACATTTCAATAACAAGGAAATATAAAATGACTTACATTGTCTGACTATATCTCTATTGCCTGATTTTACTCTATTTCTTTAAATGAAAATATTTCTAAATAAGTAACAGCTCAGCTGCTGCGCATCTCTAAAAGCAAAACAGCGGTGTTTCATTCATGAATGAAAGCGCGTTTTGAACGAATCTTCAGTTCATTATTATCCATTCATAAAGACAGTCCCTTGCTTCATTCCCGAATGAATCAGCACTTCAGACGAATCATTTGTCTTACTGCCACCTGCTGGCGGATTTAGTGTCATTGTAACGTATACTTAGTTATTTAAAACGTAATATTTATATATTAAAAATGTATATTTAAAACATTTATCTCAATGTGAATTTATTTGCACTTATGCCACCTCTGAGCCTCATTAAATGTCTGAAATTGCACCTACAAGCCACTTTTGTGTTCCTTTGTGCCACCTCTGTAGTACAAATTATTTTTTATTAATACATATTTTATAAGATTGGTAATTTATTTGTCTTATTCTGCTATTATATTGTTTTAATTAGAAATGTTAAAAATATATATATAATAAATACTTTTTTAAATTTGACAGATAATGACATTTAATAAAAATAAAAAAATGCCATTACAAAGGTAAAAAGAAACTGCCACTGTAAATCACACTAATGAGTCAATTATCACCTCAAGGCTAATTTTTTTATCAGAATTTTTTTATTATTGATCAGAAGATGCTTCAACATGTTTTAAATTAGTAGGACACACACTATAAGAAGGAAAAAAAACTGCTAATAAAGTGGGTGTGTGACAGGTATGGCTGTGGAATGGTGTTTGGCAAAGATTTTTTGGAGGAAAAATTTTCAGTCAGAAGATTTTTTTTTTTGCTTTAATCCCTGGTAATGTGCAATTTATGTCAGATATGGACATGGAGTTTTATTTTATTACCTGTTTACGGGTTTTTTTTGCACTACAGTATATATTATTAGGGCTCAAGCACTGCAGTGCGAGGACCCTATTGGAATTGCTCCGTTTATTATTATTTAGGGCCCGAGCCCAAAAGGGCGAAGGCCCTATTGTTCTACTAAGGATTCTTATTTTTAGGGTCCGAGCCCAAAAGGGCGAAGGCCCTATTGTTCTTTTAAGGATTCTTATTAGGGCCCGAGCCCAAAAGGGCGAAGGCCCTATTGTTCTTCTAAGGGTTCTTATATTTTTTTTTTCAACCTTCCGGGCACTTTTGGGGGCCTTAACATACTCAAAAACTCTTGAAAATTTGCACACACGTCGGAATCTGCGGCCATCAGGATGCCACAGAGGCTGGGACCCGGGCGTGGTTCAGGGCCTCTACAGCGCCCCCTGTAATACAGTTTGAAAACTTGATGTACTGCGCACACATACTTGCACGTATTGATATGAAACTCGGTACACATATAGATCTCACTGAGCCAAACAACTTTTGTACTCTATGTCATAGGCTCCACCCCACAGGAAGTGAGATATTTAGGGCTGTTTAAAAAGTGCATGCTCTGGAATTTAATGTACTCCTCCCAGGATGTCCATAGGATTGTCACCAAACTCGGTCAGCATGATCTCAAGACATTGGGGATGCTAAATTGCGAGGGGATTTTTGATATCTCGAACGGTTTGGCCGTGGCAAGGCAACA